>NW_028270167.1:96319642-96477142 GCF_037043375.1 Chiloscyllium plagiosum
CTGGAATGGAAAATAAAATGTAGGCGAGAAAATTTTTTTTAATTTCAGATGCTTCCGGTGGTGAGATTAAAAGTGAGAGAAATGACACTTTCAGTTACTCAGTGTATTCTGGGGTTTGAAGCAGTGACTTAGGGAGTTTTATAAGCCGTGAGCAAGGAAAAGCTGCTACAGTTAGCAGACAGCTGGAGCTGGACTCGCCTGTGTCTCGCGAAAAAAAAACGATGTGGGTATTACCGAAATAGCTCAACATTTACATCTGTTGGAAAGGTCATTTGCAGCTTTGGAAATGGCTAAAATTCAATGGCAGATGAAACAGCTTGAGATAGATGAGAAAGATAGGGAGACAAGATTCTTAGGCAAAAGTGAGGAATGCAGATCCTGGAGATTAGAGCCGAGAAAGTGGTGCTGGAAAAGCACAGGAGGTCAGGGAGCTTCGAAGGAGCAGGAGAATCGACGTTCCAGGCAATGAAGGGCTTATGCCCAAAATGTCAATTCTCCTACTCCTCGGATGCTACCTGAAGTGCTGTGCTTTTCTAGCACCACACTCTCCAAAGAAAAAATCTTAGCAAAGCAAAGATCCAGAGAGAGAAAGAGAGAAGAAATTTTCAAAATGAAAGAACAGCCATGTTAGAAGATCAAGAAAGAGAGAGAAGTTTCCTAGCTTGGCAAAAAGTGAAAGAGAGGGAGAAAGAAAGAATTTGAACTTCGGAAATAGCAAAGTGAACACGAAAGTCAGTTTAGAACGATGAAACGATACGGCAAACTTAGGGCAGTGGAGAGTGACGATGAACAAACCCATCTTAGGCAAAAACATGGTAGGGATATCATATTTATAGAATTGGCTAGGCAGATGTGGTGCCCAGAGAACGCATGTATAATGCTGATTTACAGGAAAATCGGCATTTCAGACAAAAACCCTTCATCAGAATTCTTGATGAAGGGAATTTGCCCGAAAAATCGATTTTCCTGCTCCTTTGATGCTGCCTGACCTGCTGTGCTTTTCCAGCACTACTCGAATGTTGACTCTAATCTCCAGCATCTACAGTACTCACTTTCACCTCATACTGATTAATGCTGTAGGCAGGGCTAGGGAGATATGCGCAAGTCTGTCACGGGGGTCCAGAGATTATGCATATGCCAAACATGTTATTTTGAGTGCTTATGAATTGGAACCAGAACCATATAGACAACAGTGTATAAATATAAAGAAGGAACAAGGTCGGATTTACTTTGAGATCTCAAGAGTTAAACATGGGAATTCCGATAGATGTGCAACGGAACAATAGACAAGACATATAAGGCTGTAAGAGAGATTGCTCGGTGGGAGGAGTTTAAGAGCTCACTTCCAGAGGTGATAAAAACTTATGTGGATGAAGAGAAGGTTCAAAAAGTGAGAAGAGTGTCTCGGATGGCAGATGAATATTCATTTGTGCAGAAGGTGAAATTTAGTTTCCAACAGGAATTTCATCCCGGGAGGGATATTAATCAGGAGAAGAGCGAATTACCATGGAAATACTTATCACAGGTAAAAAAGAATCCCAAGGAATTGAAAAGGAGGTGAAAATCGCCAGGTGTTAAAGTAGAAAATGTTAAGTACCAGTGCTTTTCCTTAAAGAAAGCCACGAGAGAAATAGATGGTGTAAAATAAGCTAAACCAGTGGGCTTAGTGGAAGTCGTCAAGGAAACCCGAGGTAAAGTCGAGGAGCTACAAGAGAGTGCAGAGCCTAGGCAGGGGCTGGGTATTGAGATAGTGCCTGATCTCTATAAAGACTTCACCTCTGTGGGTAAAGTTTACTCAGGAAGAAAGGGGAGTTGGGGGTAGGGGGGTGTGTGGGGACAGGAAAGATGTGACAATGTTGAGATTTACGGTACCTGGCCAGTCTCCAATAGTAAAATGAAAGTATCAGCACTCTTTCTGACATGTTACACAATTGGATTGGATTCCACTCCCTACAGTGCGGAAACAGGCCCTTTGGCCCAACAAGTCCACATCACTCGACAAAGAGTAATCCACCCAGAACCATTCACCTATTCCCCACTAATGCACCGAACACCATGGGCAATTTAGCATGGCCAATTCACCTGACCCGCGCATCTTTGGACTGTGGGAGGAAACTGGAGCACCCGGAGGAAATCCACATAGACACAGGGAGAATGTGCAAACTCCACACAGACAGTCACTCGAGCCTAGTACTGCGAGTCAGCAGTGCTAACTGCTCAGCCACTGTGGAATACAGGAACAGAAATTTAACATGTCCCTCTCACAGGTCATATTGGAGTGCCAAATCAAGACTGGGGAAGTAACTTTTTGGGAGTGATTGGCAGACTGTTAGTTCCAGGAATGCAGCTTGTTTTGGGAACGACCCAACAGGATTCAAGGTGGGGGTAATGTTCCTTGTCATGCAGAAAACCGAAGGAAAACCAGGGAACTGAGTAGTTCAAAGCAAAATTATTGGAATTATTCCAGGCCGTGTAGTAAGAAGATCCCATTATCGGATGTTACAGCAAGAATGAAAAGCTAAAGAAACAGATTAAGGAGTTGATCTTCGTTTCGGTGACACCCTGCTTGATGTCAAGGTACAGCAAACACCAGAACAGGTAGAGGATCAGGCAGAGTTGCCTTGTCCTGAAAAGCAAATGGACTTACAACCGAAAAATGAGACGGTGCATACTCAGAAAAGGAATCAGAATATATTCCCGAGTATTATTATCTTAAGGACAGAATCCGAAGGTGAAAATGGACATAACAGCAGGTTCATGCAGAGAAGAAATGGGCGGAAATGCACCAGATTGTGTCGCAATTAGCATATGTTGAGGAAACATTGCGAGTAATGCACGAATCGCCTGTCGGAGTTAATCGCAGTGTGAGGAAGATGCAGGCTCCGTCCGTTGGCCTGCACTGCACAAGAAGGTTGGCAAAATATGCCATAAGTTCATATGTGCCAAATGGTAGGGAAGCCGCAGGTAATAACAAAGCCAGCACCTTTGTTGCTAATTACCACTTTTGCAGAACATTTCACATGGGTTATACGCATACTTGCGTATGTACCCTCTCTCAAACTAAAAATGGGACCCAGTACTTACCAACCGTATTGGCTGGGTCTCCCCGTTTTTCGGAGGCAATTCCATGACCTACTGTTAAGGCAAAGGGCATTTTGTTTAGGTGGTGTGGGCTACGCAGGGAGATTCAGTCACTCCAATAGTCTAATTTTACTGCTAAACTATGAATCAAAATCATGGACAGTTTAGACATGCAGCATGTTAAACCAAGCTTGTACCACCATGGAGACTTGGAAACGTGGCTTCAGAACCTGAGGACAATGTTCAGAGTGTACTGCCAGGCTTTCCCGAATGATGGGGATAAATGTATCCCCTTCATCTTGTTTACCATTAGAGATGCTCCTAACGAATCTTCTTAGTTTACTCCCTTTGAGTCAATAGTCGGGTATGAAGTGAGAAGGCCTTTGGAACTAATAAAGAAAACAGTTGACAGGACCGCCGTCAGAGATTTCACATTTGGATTGTATATCTGAAGTGAAGGGAGAAATTAAATCGAATAAGTGAATTACCTGAAGAGGGGAAAGCACAGACGGAAGCAGGAGGCAGACAAAAAAAGGTCGAAACTGCGTACGTTTTCCCATGGGTATTGTTACAAGTGAAAGGAGAGCGCTTTAAAGCCAGATTGAGTGGTCCCTAACAAATTGAGAAGAAGTTGAGTCAGACAAACAATCTGGTAAAGATGTCAGACAAAATAAAAACTCCATCGGATGTAATGCGAGTATGTTGAAACCTTACAACAAAAGGGACAGGGGACTGAAGAAACAGGTCTTAGTTGCTGCCCTGTATAGAGAAGCAATCCAGATGGCTTGGATTTTGATGTGCATCAAAATATGTAAAATAACGAGGAATTCCTTGAAGAATGGGATAGGATAGTGAGATATCTGTCCCAGGAGGAAAGAACGAAATAAAAGTTTAGTTGCAAGAGTCTGAAGACATCCGCAGGAACAAAATTGGGAGGACTAATTCTATTGTCCAATATGAGCTGGAAGTAGGGAATGTTTTTATTCCCAATGAGACAACACCCCTACAGGCTTAATCTTCTCAATGCCCGGGGTAAGCAATGGGACCTGTATATGGCACAAAGTCTATTCCTGTTTCTCAGAAGGGAAGGGAGAAGAGGAGCAGAGCATAAGTAATTGGGAACTGTATAATTCGGGGGACAGATAGGAGGTTTTGTACTGTGTTGCCTCCCAGGTGCCCGGGATCGTGATGTTTACGGAATCCTTGAAGGGGAGGGGGAGCAGCGCCAAGTCGTGGTCCACATAGGCACCAACGACATAGGTATGACGAGAGATGGGAATTTAAGGCAGAGATTCAGGTGTGTTTGAACTAATTTAGCAGATGGATGGAAACCTAAATTGCAGTTCGAGTGTACAGAAGATTGCGAGAAGACAGGTCTGAAACAATATTTCAAGGTCGCAAGAGGGTACTAGCAAGCAAGAAGTCGGTTTGAAGTATGTCTACTTCAACGCAGAGAGCATCTGGAATAAGGTGGGTGAACGTGCAGCATGGGATCGTACCTGGGATTTCGATGTTGTGGTCATTTTGGAGACATGGGTAGAGCAAGGACAGAAATGGTTGTTGCACGTTCCAGAAATTATATTGTCCAGTAAGAACAGAGAAGATGGTAAAGTGGGGTGGGGCGGTGTGTGGCATTATCAGTCACGGACAGTATTACAGTTGCAAAAAAGGACGTTGGAGGACTTGTCTACTAAGTTAGTATGGGATGAGGTCAGAAACAGGAAAGGAGAGGTCACCCTGTTGGAAGTTTTCCATAGGCCTCCGAATAGTTCCAGAGATGCAGAGGAAAGAATAGCAAAGATGATTCTCGATAGGAGGGAGAGAGATAGGTTAGTTGTTATGGGAGACTTTAACTTTCCAAATACTGACTGGAAATAGTGTAGTTCAAGTACTTTGGATGGGTCAGGTTTGGTCCAATGTGTGCAGGAGGGTTTCCTGACTCAGTGTGTGGACAGTCAAACAAGGGCTAAGGCCACATTGGATTTAGTACTGGTTTATCAACCAGGCCAGGTGTTAAATTAGAAGGTGAGTGCGTAATTTGGTGATAGTGACCAAATTCAGTTGTGTTTACTTTAGCGATGGAAAGGGATAGGTATACACCACAGGGCAAGAGTTATGGCTGTTGGAAAGGCAATTACGATGAGATTAGGCATAGGATGGGGAATGATGCGATATCACATTGAGTATTAGATGCATAGGATGGGGAAGGATGCGATATCACATTGAGTATTAGAAAAACAATGTTTGTTGTTGATAGAATTACTGTAAAGTCTGACACATACATATATATCTCTGTGTTGCAAACACCAAAGAAAGGGAAGGTAACTCGATGATGGTTAACATAAGAAATGAAAGATTGCATTAAGTCTAAGGAAGCAGCTTCAGAGAATTCCAGGTTTTGTGGGGACCTGAGAATTCGGAAAAATTTATGTTCTAGAAATTGAGAGCCAAGAAACTCATGAGGAAATGAAAACGAACTTGATTACAAGCAAACAGGAAACACGAAGACTTCCTAAATCTATGATCTGTATATCAAAGAAAACCAAAGCAAATTCAAATGTGAAAATTTGTAAGTGATAGGTAAATTTATCGTAGAGAACAAGGAAATGACAGAGAAACTAACCAGTTACTTTGCACGAATCTTCATGGAGGAAGACCTAGGAAATCTCCGAGAAATGCCAGGTGATCAAATAGGATTTGTGGAACTGAAGACATAAAATCGATTCATATCAGTAAGAAGGTTCTAATTGAAACTGTGGCTAGTTGATCATTGATAAGTCTTATGTACCACAGTATATAACATTTGCAGGTGACATCAAAACTGGTGGTGCACTTAACTCAGAATATAATGAGATTTTTACTACATGGGCGAATGGGCCAAGTAATCGCAGATGGAGTTTAATTTAGATATTTATGAGGTGCTGCATTTTGGAAAAACAAACCAGAGCAGGACTTGTACACTTAATGGTGAGGGCCTGGGGAGTGTTGCTGAACAAAGAGACCTTGGAGTGCAGGTTCATACCTCCTTCAAAATAGAGTCACAGGTAGAGAGGATCGTGAAGAAGGTGCTTGGTGTGCTTTCCTTTATTGGTCACAGCAATGAGTATCTGAGATTGGAGATCATGTTGTAACTGTACAATACATTGTTTAGGCCACTTTTGGAATATTGCGTGCAATTCTTGTCTCCTTACTATCGGAAGGATGTTGTGAAACTTGAAAGATTTCAGAAAATATTTACAAGGATGTTGCCAGGGTTGGAGGATTTAAGCTATAAGAAGAGGCTGAATAGAATGAGGTTGTTTTCCCTGGAGCGACAGAGGCTGAGGGATAACTTTATCGAGGTTTACTTTAACGAGGGGCCTACATATGATAAATAGACAAGGTCGTTGCCTTTGGGTGGGGTTGTCCAGAACAAGAGGACATAGTTTTAGGATGAGAGGGGAAAAATATAAAAGGGAACTAAGTACAAAGTTTTCATGCAGAGGTTGGGGCATGTATGCCAGGTGAGCTGGTGGTGGCAATTACAACATGTAAAAGGGATCTGGATAGGTGTGCGAATAGGAAAGGTTCAAAGGGCTAGCGGCCAATTGCTGGCATTTGGGATGAGATTTGTTTAAGATATCTGGTCGGCGTGGACGAGTTGGAGGTACTGTGGAGGTGTTGTCTCGTGGAGTAGTAAACGCAAATGTAGGTACTGAGGAGTTGTAGGATCACGTCAAAGAACGGGAAAATACTTGGCAACCAATTTTTAATTGGCCTGTGAGCAGATAGAGTAGCAAATCATATGGTATAGAGGGCATCCTTACAGTCCATCAGGCGCATACTAACAAAAATAAACTAATGCATAACACTTGCCCGACTTTCTGAACTATTCCCATAATCTTAAATGCCACAATTCAACTGCTCATCTAAGTTCTTGGCTTAAACTCATGAAGTTTACTGCCTCAATTTACTTTCTTTTTCAAAAATTCGTAGAGCAGGACAGAAGTAGGGTTCTCTACACTGAGTGCCCATTAAGTAAAACATGAAGACATTTTGGGGATAACCCTGAGTGAGAGAGGTTCAGCTAAACTGTCAACCGTGCCCTGGCGAGGGAGCAAGATAGCGCACAACCACTGGAGGATATAATCCTTATTTATCAAAGTATATCCCCCACGTCAAACGTCTCTCCAATAATTTGAAGAGTTCAATTTTTCAAACTTAAATGTGTTTCACTCCCTGGAAAATTCCACGGAGAGATGAGGATTCTGCTGCTGACTTCCTTATCAGTTATTTGGGCCATACTCCATTGCAATATATTTATTTCAGTACGGCAGCAAATTCTCAAACCGCACTGCCAATTAAAACTTTACGGCAGGTGATGTCACTGTCATGACTGGGTCAAAAAGCTAGAAGAATTTGGTCACAGGTTGCATGCAATGTGAGTGCGAAAATCTTAAAAAAAGAAATCAGAATGGCAGGCCTGTGACAACTGAACTTCCGCGTTACTTCAATTGTTAGCTAATTGGATTTGGACCAGAAATAGGTTTGAGCAGGATCTTTTACGATAGGTTGGCAAGCTTGTATCAGTGGAGTGAAAAGGGTCTAATGTTTCCAAGGACAGTTTCCGGAGAATTAGTGTGGCAACAGCAGGAAGGAAGGCCATTCGATCGTTTATGCTGATTATAAAAAAGGAACCGTCCTCCAAATTAGCACGTTTGTCAACTTTCAACATTATTTCTGTCATCGATGAGTTGAAACCGTATGCTTGTTCCTCATTGCATCCATGGAGACAGTTTTTCCCTGTCTGCACATTAAACCACCACGTGATTTCGAACTCGTCTGTTTAATCTCCTCTCACCCCTGCCCACCACATGGAAAACAAAATGATCAGACCACTCCAGTCTCTCAAAGAATTTAAGAAAATGGGTAGGTCATGCAACCCGTCAATCCTATTTCACCATTCAGTGAGATAATTTCTGATCTATCACCATAGAAGCCAAGATTAGAAACTGCTTCATTTTATCTGTGCATAGGTGATACGAAAGTCGGAGGATTGTTGACAGTGCGGAAGGATGTGGCAGGTTACAGCGGGATATAGATACGAGGCAGAACTGGGCAGAATGGTGGCAAATGGAGTTCAATGTAGCTAAATGAGAGGTGATTCACTTTGGTAAGAGTAACAAAAAGATGGGGTACTGGGCTAATGGTCGGATACTTGGTAGTGTGGATGAGCAGAGGGATCTTGGTGTCCATGTACACAGATCTCTGAAAGTTGCCACCCAGGTAAATAGTACGGTGAAGAAGGCATATGGAGTACTGGCTTTTATTGGTAGAGGAATTGAGTTCCGGAGTCATGAGATCATGTTGCAGTTGTATAAGACTCTGGTGCGGCCGCACCTGGGGTATTGTGTGCAGTTTTGGTCGCCATACTATAGGAAGGATGTGGAGGCACTGGAACGGGTGCAGAGGAGGTTTACCAGGATGTTCCCTGGTATGGTAGGAAGATCGTATGAGGAAAGGCTGAGGCACTTGGGGTTGTTTTTATTGGAGAAAAGAAGGTTTAGGGGTGACTTGATAGAGGTGTACAAGATGATTAGGGGTTCAGATAGGGTTGACCACGAGAACCTTTTTCCACATATGGAGTCAGCTATTACGAGGGGGCATAGCTTTCATTAAGGGGTGGAAGGTATAGGACAGATGTTAGGGGTAGATTCTTTACTCAGCGAGTCGTGAGTTCATGGAATGCCCTGCCAGTAACAGTGATGGACTCTCCCTCTTTATGGGCATTTAAGCGGGCATTGGATAGGCATATGGAGGATAGTAGGCTAGTGTAGGTTAGGTGGGCTTGGATCGGCGCAACATCGAGGGCCAAAGGACCTGTACTGCGTTCTATTCTTCTATGTTCTATGTTCTATGTTGTATAAGATGAAGACTGCTCCTTTCTTTAACGATGACTATTTTACAAATATAGAAATTGTGTTCTAAAGCGTCTACAATATAGTTCTCTGAGTCATCCAATACCAACGGAATTTCGAGAGTTGATCACATCCTTATTCTCATTAGTGAAGAATGCTAGTTAAAATGAATGGCGACGGAGAGACAGCTAAGGTAACTCTTACATCAACGTGAAATAACTGAATGGCCACGTTCTGTTCTGAGTGTCGCTTATTCTGTGTCTCTGACAGAGGTTCCCCATTCAAGGAAGTCCCAAATGTGTGAATGGGCAGAGTATTTGGAACACAAAAGCGGAGAAGGGCAGGGGGATGTAACGGGAGGGAGATTACTGAGAGGTAAATGATGTACATTAAACAAATGTGAATTGGATGTAGTGACTGAGGCGAGTGTATTCTTTTGACTGCCCAGAATGGGATAGATTGACTGAAGAGAATGGGATATATTGGCTCAGAGCAGTTCAGATGCAGTGAATGAGTGGCTAGGATAAAAGGAATGAGCGTAGTGAGATGTAGTAACTGCGTGGAGTGGCACATGGTGACTGAGGGGATTGTGATGTATTGACTAAGGGGGTGGGACACAGCCATTAAAGTGGCTGAGACATGGTGACAGGGGATTGTGATGTATTGACTAAGGGGGTGGGACACAGACATTGATGTGGCTGAGACATGGTGACTGAGGGGATTGTGATGTATTGACTAAGGGGTTGGGATACAGGCATTGAAGTGACTGAGACATGGTGACTGAGGGGATTCTGATGTATTGACTCAGGGGGTGGGACACAGACATTGAAGTGGCTGAGACATGGTGACTGAGGGGATTGTGATGTATTGACTAAGGGGGTGGGACACAGACATTGAAGTGGCTGAGACATGGTGACTGAGGGGATTGTGATGTATTGACTAAAGGGGTTAGACACAGACATTGAAGTGTTTGAGACATGGTGACTAAGGGGATTGTGATGTATTGACAAAAGGGGTTAGACACAGACATTGAAGTGTTTGAGACATGGTGACTAAGGGGATTGTGATGTATTGACAAAAGGGGTTAGACACAGACATTGAAGTGGCTGAGACATGGTGACTGAGGGGATTGTGATGTATTGACTAAAGGGGTTAGACACAGACATTGAAGTGGCTGAGACATGGTGACTGAGGGGATTGTGATGTATTGACTAAGGGGGTGGGACATAGACATTGAATTGGCTGAGACATGGTGACAGGGGATTGTGATGTATTGACTAAAGGGGTTAGACACAGACATTGAAGTGGCTGAGACATGGTGACTGAGGGGATTGTGATGTATTGACTAAGGGGGTGGGACACAGACATTGAAGTGGTTGAGACATGGTGACTGAGGGGATTGTGATGTATTGACTAAGGGGGTGGGACACAGACATTGAAGTGGTTGAGACATGGTGACTGAGGGCATTGTGATGTATTGACTAAGGGGGTGGGACACAGACGTTGAAGTGACTGAGACATAGTGACTGAGAGGATTGTGATGTATTGACTAAGGGGGTGGGACACAGACATTGAAGTGGCTGAGACATAGTGACTAAGAGGAGGGGCATATTGTGAATGTTGGGAGTGTGATGTGGTGAAGTACGCAAGTGAGATTGAATGACTGACTCTAGTGAGATGTCTGAAACTAATACAGATTCTGAAATTATGGAAAATAGATACAAAGATTGTTGGATATTAATAACGCAGAAAAAATATTCTTTGGCTGATCAGACTCCGTTATTCTCTTCATTATTCTGATCCCATTACGAGCTTTTGGTTCAGAGCGCTGCATCCCTTGGTAACCAAAGTTCACACCTAAATACTTCTGTAAAGTTTTGAAGGTTTCTATTTCTACCACCCTTACAAGCAACGAGTTCCAGATTCCCACCAACCACTTGGTGAAATGATCCTGACAGTACATTAGGCGACAAATTAATACCGCCCCTTAAACTAAGACATACTCTAAAAAAAAACAATCATTACCATGAGTGACGACACTGAAATTAAAGCAACCCCTGAAACCAGCACAGATACAGAAGACAATATATTTATCCAAATTAATGCAGCTCGTGTAAAGTTAATTGCATTACAGCTGGCGAATTGAATGTTGATACTGAACCTACATTGTGGAGGGATTTGATTGCAGCAGTTAGGGTGCAGAGACGATTTACCGCTATCTTTCCTGGGCTGAAGATTCTCACATATAAAGAGGATTTGAACAGATTAGGTGTATTTTACTCATACCTGACGATATTGAGGTGGGAAAATTGTGTAAATTAATAAAATTATGGCGGATATGGACAGAGTAAACAGAGTAATTAAATTGTCATTGGATAGGCATATGAACGAGAATGGAACAGTATAGCTTAGATGGGCTTCAGATTGTTCTCACAGGTCGGCACATCATCGAGGGCCGAATGGCCTGTGCTGCGATGTAATGTTCTACGTTCTAAAGAGGAAAATCAACTTTTCACGTTGATGGAGGCATCAAAATTACGGATGGGAACATAGATTTGAGGTAATGGACAGAACGTGTGGAGGATGTGTGAGGCAAAATTTTATTAAAGAATTGAGGTGGGATTCTGAATCCCTCATATAATTGGAAACAAATATTTAGATATGCCTTTGAACTACGAAGGCAAACAAGGTTCTGGGTTAAATATTGTAAAATGGGTTTCGAATTATTCGGCTTTTGTTTTTGTCTGGCCGAAAGTTGATCAGTTGAAGGTTCTTTTCTTGTGCTGCAGGTTTTCCATGACTCAGTAACTGCATGGTTTCTGTGTTACCTGTGTATTAAACAAGATAAACATTGTGGTTGGTCGTTCACTTGGTATGATTGTCGATTTGCAGTGGGGTCTCAGCCGAATGGCTTCACTTCCCACAACGGCATAGATTGCCAGGACGGCAATTTTTCTCACCCTCTTCATCCAGCTGAGGTGTGTTGACCCTCCAGTGAAACTGCCACTAATTGTCTCTTTCATCGACTCCTGCAGTTGGAAGCGAACCTTCAAACTGTGTCTCTCCTGTAAACAATACACGATATACAAAACACCTACCATCCCGGAAGAGACACATAACATTGGAAAAACTTCAACTGTTTTTCCAAGTGTTGTCTAAAGATTGTGACATTTCCCGTGTCAACATCCCTCCAAGACTGTGCAGTCCAGACTGTTACTGTTCATTTCTCTTAAATCTTCCCCAAATGTCCTGTCTCTCACTTTAAAACGATGCTGCACTATTTCGACCCTTGCTGACTTACAGCCTTCTGGCCTTAGTGGAAGAACATGCCTGTGGTCCTGCATGACTTTGGCGATTTTACGGATCTTAAGACAACAAAGCTTGACATTTCCATTGTATCACAATCTTAGACTGTCATACAAAAGAAAAAGAAGCGAAGGAAACAAAGGATTGTGGACGCTGGGAATCTGAAACAAAAACTGAAATGTCTGGATAAATTGCAGCAGGACTGACGGAATCCATGGAGATTTAACGTTTCAGGTTTTAAATTGTGAAGAAGATTCTCTGGACCCGAAATGCTAGCTCTGTTTCTCTTTCCACAGATGGTGCAAGATCTGCTGAATGTTTATTTTGCTTTATAATCACATTGTTTTCATTTCCAACTTCCCATTCTGTCCAACTTGCATTTAAATTGAGATAATATTACACTTTGACCCATTATATTCTATGTTCCAAATTTCTATCCTGCAAATAAAACCTGCCCATATCTCTTCTCAGGTTATTTGTGTCGCTTATTCTGAAGCTAATCTCAGTTACCATGCATCCTTCATTATGGAAGACTGTTACGGGACTAAAAAAACAAACTAATGAGATGCTTCTTTGTTTCGGGTATGTAAATTCTTCCAATGCAAAATCTTGAGTTTGCATGGAACTTACATGAATGTAAATCTTTGGCTTATAAAAATAGCATAAATAACCATTGTCATTGCATGTGTAACATAGTGGGCAGTGCTGAATGTGCCATTCGGAATATCAAGACATTCTGCCTGACTGAAGATGAATGACGTGAACATATAACCCGCTGTATCTCAACAGCAGCATCACCTTTGGAGACTCTGGTAAGCGTCCCCATGTGAACTAATGATCGAAGTAAGCCCATCAATGATTGACTTGGTGATTATTCTACCGATGCAATGCTCCTTTCATGGACATTTTGTTTCGAATGTTGACAGCGTTTCAAAACATCAGGACTGGAAGTGGAGCCGAAGAAGAGAATGCCTGTACCAGGAATGCATAGGTTTTAATGATTGGGTGTTTGGGGATTGTTCATGTGGAAAAAAAATTGTTGGGCTCAAAGGTTTACCCGCCGAAAATGGCGCTTGTAATTAATGCATAGTGTTTTGTTGGTTTGGGTCTCTTTCAAGGAAAGACTCGGATATGACTCTATCTGGTTCACAGTGAACGAGAAACATAGACGTAAAGTCAATTGGATTGTCATTGACAGGAAGAGTTGAATTGCCCTCTGCCTCTCAACGCACCATTTGAAGTTGGGAGGTCGATGTCAATCTTGTGGGGACGGAAAGAGAGAAATTGGTTGATCCCACGCTGCATTTTGTGACCACAGTGATGACGAATTGTAAAGATCATGCTGGCACTTTAGATTGGAATGAGTGAGTGAGGGAAATCTCAATCTGTGTCTGTGGAGAGGAAGTCTGTATGGGGAAAGACTGGCCTATTATTTGTGCTCTACAAACTCTAGAACAATAAGTAGCATGTGTTACTTTAAATACCAAACGAAATGTTGGATGTTTGTGACAATACAAAGGCACTCGTTTCTCACACTCGTTTGTCCAGCAAACCTGACATTTTTGTTTTTTATTCATTTTTGTTTGCTTTCTGGAGCTACCAAGTAATGCATTATTCTCCATTGGAGGAGTTGACTGAAATGTAGACACAGAGAAGGTGATAGACGTTGAAAAAAGAATACTAAATATTTCATAACGATGTCTGATTTAATCTTGCATAGTTATAACACGACCAAAAACACAGTAATCTCAACACTCATCCCAATTTCCTGCATTGGGCCTATGGACTTGAAGATTGCAATACTTGAAATGCCCACGCAATTGACGTGTTTTAAACGTTTGTCTTGATGCCCAACTCAAGCATTTTTTTTTAATGGTCGCAGTGCAGGAGAGGGATAACGTTCCCACTATGAACGTGCATGTACATTACATTTTCTGGGAATGTTTCTGAGTGCAAGGATGTAAGTAAATCTGTGCGTTGTGTTTCCAGTGAGTGAGAGAGACAGAGCATTACCAGTGTAAGGTGAAATCCTCTCTGCGCATTACATTTCACTTCTATTACCGCTAAAATTTGTTTTCTCGAAACTAAATTCTGTTTTTCACTTTCTATAATATTGTGCATGGGGACGGTCCTCTGTTGCTGTTTCTCAGTTTCCTATGAAGTCATTTTCATATCATTCAAAATTTATGAGACTTTTAAAAATCACTATGGTCAGAAAAGAAAACTCGCCAGTGACTGTCATTTGAGACCATATGGGGGTTGACAACACTGGTATGACCTGGCCAAAAAGATAAACTCCATTTTAAACAAAACATAAAATGAAACGTTACAAAGCGAGATTGTGTTTAAAAAAAAGTGAATGACAGACCTGTGACAAACAGGCCTCCTTTTCCCCAAATGATAAATTAATTGTCTTTGGACTGGACAAAGGACTGAAACAGGCTACTTTTTTTTATTCTGGAAGCTAAAACTGTTGGAATCAGTGGGGGCAGGTCAAAGTGACGGAGGCCCCTATCTGACAAATTACAGTAATTTACAGAGTGACAACAGCAGTGAGTAACGTCATTCCACCCTGCATATTCGTGATGACTATCAAAAGGTGCAACTCGCCTGATTCACCAAATTGTCCTCGTTTCACTGTCGTTTCTGTTCAACTTCAGTTGCAAATGTACCTACGTGCACAGTGTTAATTGTTTCAATGGAAACACTTTCTGACTGTCCTCTCAGGAAAGCCACTAGATGATTCTGAACTGGTCTGCAGATTTTCCTCTGAACGTTGTTTACAACACTGATAAACGTACTAAATTCACCAGTCTTTATAAATGTTCTATCAAAAGAGTTAGGACACTCAGCCCATCATGCCTGATCAGAACTTCAGTGAGATGATCATAGAACCCAAGATTGAAAGCTTCCCTCATTCACTTATGTTAATGCTGAAGCCGGCTCCCTTCTGTCACATTGAATATCCTGGTCAATATCCTGTGCACACTCTGCAGGACAGTTATATCCCTCCTGTAATATGCGGTTTCCAGAACAACACACGGTAGTCTGGGTGTGGCACAAAATATGCAACAGAAGGGAGAATTATTTATAAATCACCCATAGTTTGATTAACAGGTTTTGCAAGACCAACAGAATTTAATGTTTCACAAACCATTAATGCTCATCCGTGAAGAAAGTAGTAAATGTCAGAAACACATTGTGACCTTTTCACTACAATGAAATCGATACCAGCGTTTTGTATAGTTGCAACATGATATTGCAGCTCCGGAACTCAATCCCTCTACCAATGAAATCTAACACACCTTATGCCTTCTTAACGGCACTATCCACCTTTCAGGGATCTATGTAGATGGACTCCTAGGTCCCTCTGCACATCTATGCTACCAAGAATCTTTCCATTACCCAGTACTCTGCCATCCTGTCATTCTTCCCAAAGTGCATCACCTCATATTTAGCTGCATTGAACTCCATTTGCCACCTCTAAGCCCAATTCTGCAGTTTATCCAAAGTCCCCCTGCAACCTGTAACAGTCTACAAAACTGTCCACTACTCCACCGACTTTAGTGTCGCCTGCAAACTTACTAATCCATCCGCCTACGCCTGAGTCGAAGTCATTTCTAAATATGACAAACAGCAGTGGTCCCAAATCAGATCCTTGCGGCACACCACTACTAACTGGACACCAGGCTGAATATTTTTCATCAACCACCACTCGCTGCCTTCTTTCAGAAAGCTAATTTCTAATCCAAACTGCTAAATCACACTGAATTCCATGCCTCTGTCAGGATACTAGTGAGAGGGTTGCGAAGAAGTATTTAGATGCACCTTAGCTATGTCAAGTGATGTCAGTGTACGTGTCACTGTGAAAGTATTGGAATTGTTAGTGTTGGATTCTGTGTAGCGGAGGGCTTTGTGATGTTGATAGTTACATCTCAATGTCTGTGGTGTACCTTTGACTTCCATGTGATATTCAAACCAAATGGACTCCTATAGCTCAACTGGTAGATCGGCTGATTTGTGATGCAGAATGATCCAAACAGAGGAGCTTCCTTTCCCACAACGGCTGGCCTCGCCATGAAGGACTCTTCTTCTCAATCCTACAATCCTTCAATCCACCCGTGGTTTGTTGACTCTCAGGGTAATCCACCAATTGTCTACTTCACAGAATCCTCTAATATATAAGAGACACTTTCAACCTATTGACTCTGAACCATTAAAATACTCTGGTCATGTCAAATTCACGTCCTCAACCCATAACCTTGAATAGTAAGGCACAAATGTTCATCCAAGTATTCAGTAAACGATTCGACTTTCGCCACCTCCAACTTCCTTGTTGACAGTGCAATCCCGACCACCACGACAATTTGCATGGATTTCTTTTTACTTCGCCACCCCCCCCCCCCCCCGCCCCCAAATGCCCATAAATGTCTGCCTCTCATCGTAAAATGCTGTCATCTTGTTATTCCACCTGATGCTTCCTTTCTGGAAAGTGAGCCCAGCCCAACTGCGAATGTTGGCAATCTGAAAAAGAAACAAAACGCTGTGTCGACCTCAGCAGGTCTGGCGTGATCTGAGGAGAGAGAAACAGATGTAACATTTCTGGTTTCATGATGAACGGTTTCGAGAGCTCAAACAGAAACTGATTATTCCTCCACAGATACTTACATGACCTGTAGAGCTACAGCAATCTCTGATTTTGGTTTAAACTGTCATCACAGTTCATTTCATAAAGTATTTTCTTCCACTCCCTCTCCAAAAGTCGATAATGTCGCACATTGCCTCACTATACCGCATCTATAACCTTATAGCCTTCACATAAAACCTGCCAAGATCTATGCTCAACTTCATGTCATCCCAGATGTTTCCAGGGGCATGGATAAAAGGTCAGTATGTCGGCCAAGGTTAATTACACAGCACTCTTCATGACAGACTAATCATTCTGGGATATGTTAATCAATGCCATCAAAACAATGCAGTTTGAAACAAAAACATGAAAAAATGGAGAAATAAATATTTCTTAATTTGGTTCTGTGGATTATTCAATTAGAATTGCACAGTTTACCATAGTCATTACGTGTGTCATATTGTAGACAGTCCTACATACGTCACTGTAGACATTTCAAGTTTAAAACAAGTGTAAACAATTCAATTGTAGTTCGTTCGTTTGGGCCCATTTGAAGAATGAAACACAGAGTTGATGTTAATCTGTCTGGATCCCAGATTGAGGGATGAACATGAACGTTAAATGTCCATTGGGTTATCAGTGAGAAAAGCAGACGTAGCTCATTCTGTCTTTCGATGTCTTATTGAAAGTGGATACTAAATTTCAAGTCAAACGAGAGAGAGCGGGATATAGCAATCAATGTTTCACAGCTCCAATAATGGAGAGAGATTGCTTCGGGTCTGGGTGAGTGAGTGAGCAAGGGAGATTTTGATCTGTCTCCCTGAAGAGGTAAAATTGTAGGCAAAGTAATGGAGTATTAGCTATGGCTGGCAGCTTCTTGAACAATAAGCTCATTGCGGCTGGTGATATATGAACCAAATTTGCGGATGCTTGGGATAATACAAAATAAGTGGTCATGGAGATCTTTAATCTACACATGATTTCGAAAACAAAAAATAGAGAATGCTTTTAATAGCCACCATGAAGAGTTCATGGGAAAATCCCTAGGGGAGTAGGGATAACCCTAGTAACTATAGGCCGGTGAGTCTCACTTCTGTTGTGGGCAAAGTCTTAGAGAGAATTGTAAGGGATAGGATTTATGCACATCTGGATAGGAATAATGTGATCAAGGATAGTTAGCATTGTTTTGTGAAGGGCAGGTCGTGCCTCACAAACCTTATTGAATTCTTTGAAAAGGTGACGAAGGAGGTTGATGAGGGGAAAGCGGTAGATGTGGTATATATGGATTTTAGTAAGGCGTTTGATAAGGTTCCCCATGGTAGGCTACTGCAGAAAATACGGAGATATGGCATTGAGGGTGAGTTGGAGGTTTGGATTAGGAATTGGCTGGATGGAAGAAGACAGAGGGTAGTAGTTGATGGCAAGGTTTCTTCATGGAGTGCCGTCACTAGCGGTGTTCCACAAGGATCTGTTTTGGGACCATTGCTGTTTGTCATTTTTATAAATGACCTGGAAGAGGGGTTAGAAGGTTGGGTGAGCAAGTTTGCGGATGATACGAAAGTCGGAGGAGTTGTTGACAGTGAGGAAGGATGTGGCAGGTTACAGCAGGATATAGAGAAGCTGCAGAGCTGGGCAGAAAGGTGGCAAATGGAATTCAATGTAGCTAAGTGTGAGGTGATTCATTTTGGGAAGAATGACAAAAAGATGGGGTACTGGGCTAATGGTCGGATACTTGGTAGTGTGGATGAGCAGAGGGATCTTGGTGTCCATGTACACAGATCTCTGAAAGTTGCCACCCAGTGCGGTGAGGAAGGCATATGGCGGACTGGCTTTTATTGGTAGAGGAATTGAGTTCCGGAGTCCTGAGGTCATGATGCAGTTGTATAAGACTCTGGTGCGGCCGCATCTGGAATATTGTGTGCAGTTTTGGTCGCCATACTATAGGAAGGACGTGGAGGCACTGGAACGGGTGCAGAGGAGGTTTACCAGGATGTTGCCTGGTATGGAAGGAAGATCGTATGAGGAAAGACTGAGACACTTGGGGCTGTTTTCATTAGAGAAAAGAAGGTTTAGGGGTGACTTGATTGAGGTGTACAAGATGATTAGGGGGTTAGATAGGGTTGACAGTATGAACCTTTTCCCGCGTATGGAGTCGGGTATTACAAGGGGGCATAGCTTTAAATTAAGGGGGGGGGAGATATAGGACTGAAGTTAGGGGTAGGTTCTTCACTCAGCGAGTCGTAAGTTCATGGAATGCCCTGCCAGTAGCAGTGGTGGACTCTCCCTCTTTATGGGCATTTAAGCGGGCATTGGATAGGTATATGGAGGATAGTGGGTTAGTATAGGTTAGGTGGGCTTGGATCGGCGCAACATCGAGGGCCAAAGGGCCTGTACTGCGCTGTATTCTTCTATGTTCTATGTTCTATGTCTATGTTCTATATTTTCTTAGACCAATATTGTCATGAAAAAATGACATCTTCATTGTATAACTTCCTTTTTGCCTTATGGAACCACCAAGGAAAATGTCGATCTCTCCAGAGCAGTGGAGGTCATGAGTGATGAAAAAGATGAAAGGGATACTAAATTTCAAGTCAAACGAGAGATAGTGTGATACAGCAATCAATATTTCACAGCTCCAATAATGGAGAGAGATTGATTCGGGTCTGGGTGAGTGAGTGAGCAAGGGAGGAGAGGAGAGGTTGACTAAGCTCGGACTTTTTTCATTGGAGAAAAGGAGGAGAAGAGTGGACATAATTGAGGAATACAAGATAATGAGAGGCATAGATAGAGTCGATAGCCAGGGCAGAAATGACTAACACGAGGGGTCATAGTTTTAAGCTGGTTGGCGGAAAGTATAGAGGGGATGTCAGAGGCGGGTTCTTTGCACAGAGAGTTGTGAGAGATTGGAATGCGTTGCCAGCAGCAGTTGTGGAGGCAAGGTCATTGGGGACATTTAAGAGACTGCTGGACATGCATATGGTCACAGAAATTTGAGGGTGCATACATGAGGATCAGTGGTCGGCACAACATCGTGGGCTGAAGGGCCTGTTCTGTGCTGTACTATTCTATGTTCTATGTTCTATGAGCAAATGTCTGACATCGTTTTGATTGACTCCTGAACAGAAGCAATCATACAGAACAGAAAAAGAAGCTAATGGCTGCACTCAACCCAGTTTCTCAATTGATGCTCATAGCCTTCAATGTTATGAAACGCGATCCAAACACTTTTCAGTGTTTCCAGCGTCAACATTTACAAATATTGCAGTGCAGGAGACAGATAAACTTCCGTCCGCTGGGTCCCCAGTGAGGAAAGTGTGTAGATTACACTCCATAGGTGAATTATTGAGTTAAAGGGGCGAAGTTAAATTTGTCTGTAAGGGTCCAAGTGATGGGGCGAGATCATAGAAATAGAGAAACCCAACAGTGTTAAAGAAGTCTATTCGGCCCATTGAGTCCATAGAGACCATCCAAAGAGCATCTCACCCACACCCTCGCCCCGACCATATTCCTCTAAGCCCGCATTGCCCATAACTAACCCACCGAACCTGCATATACATATATAGTATGTGCAATTCCGCATAAGTAATTCACCTAATTTGCACATCTTTGAACAGTAGGAGAAAACCAGAGCACTCAGGGTTAAACATGCAGACAAGGGGAAAATGTACAAACTCCACACAGGAATTTATCCAACAGTGGAATCGACCCGAGCACTGTGAGGCAGCAGTGCTAACTATTCTGTCTCTGTGTCACACTGACAGACGTCAACAGCTGTAAAATTAAATTCTCTGCAGTTAATACCCCACCCCCCGCCGCCCCCACCACGATACATTTCCTCCTATTCTCGCTTGAACTCCCCTTCTCTAACATAAATTTTCTGTTTCACTTTCTAGAATATCACATATTGAGATGAGGACACTGCTGCTGATCCTCGGATTGCTGAGTAAGGCATTTGCATAGTAGTCAAACCTCATTGTGGTTTATTTAAATTTAAATTAAATGGGAGCAACAGCTCACCTGGTACCATTCATCCATGACTTTATGGATATTCCTGCGATTTGCGTGTTGCAAAGAATGATGCCATTTTTGCAGTAAACACAGAACATAAATGGAAATTTTAAAAATAAGTTGAATGGGAGGTCTTTGTTAAATCGACTTCCTCGTTCCCAATGGTGAGCTCATTCCTACTGGACTGATAAAGGATTAACCAGCCTTTTTTTTTCAAATGGGGAATATCTGGAATCAGTAGAAGCTGAATTGACTGATTATCTACCCACAGTTCTTACCACATTAGAGTGGCAACAACAGTTAGAAATGCCACTAAAGCCATCTGCTGATTATTGAATGGAGCAAGTCACCAAATTCAGTTTGGAACCTCTTCATCACTATTTTAATTGACACTGTACCGAGTCGGATTCATGTTGCACCAGTGTACACACAATGCAGCATTCATATGATTCTTAATTCGTCTGTGAAATCTGTTATTAACCCCGCCTATAGCATGGGGGAGAAATGAACCAGACCTCTCCAGTCTTTCATTGCAACATTCAGGCCCTCAAGCCCTTTTGAGCATTCAATGAGATCGTGGCTGATCTGTGATCATAGAAATCAAGATTTCTTTCCTTTTAATTATTTGTTTCATTTCTACATAAGGCAAGTGTGGCTGTCCCCACAATATTGCTTATTATACAGGCACAGAGATGTTTACTAATCACATACAGTGTGATTCTCTGCATCATACATTCTGAACAGATTTGCGATTGTGAGACGTAACACTCAAATTTGTAAGTGATGAAGGCGATAAAAGCAGATGTATAATATTATAATACGTTCAAACAGTGAAATAAGTGAACGGCGCTTTCAGCTCTTCCTCTCACTCACACGTTCTGTGAAAGAGCTTGCAGTAGTGGGAGAGCATAACAATGAGACTGATAAGAGTACAGACCATGCCAAAGGGGTGGAGGACTTGAGCAGGGTGAGTGGAGTGAGGCTTATGGGAAGTAATCCCTGAGGTGAGTGTGATATTGTAACTGAGGGGATTAGAACATCGTAACAGGGTTGTCAGATTTAGCGACTATGTGGAATGCATTGAAGTGAATGACCAGAGTGGGAATGCAATAACTGAGTGGAGTGTGATATGAAGCCTGAGGCGAGTGGGATGTGTTGACTGAGGTTAGTAGGTTCGTATGAGTGAGATGGCATGGGATTTAGCCATTGTGCGGTTTGGGATACAGTGACTCAGGTAAATGGGAAGCAATGAATGAGAACCGTGGGTGTCAGTAACTCAGAGCGGTGAGATTTAGTGACTGAGGGAAATGGGATACAGAAACTGAGGGACGTGGAATATGGAGACTGTTGTGAGCATGGTATGGTGACTGAGGGGAGTTGAGGGGAGTGACCGAGTGACCGAGAGGAACACGATGGAGTGACTTATTGGAGTGAGATGCAGATACAGAGGGAAGTAAGAAGTGGTGACGGAGGGAAGTGAAATATAGTCACTGAGGGGAATGGATTGCAGTGATTCCGAAGAGTGGAATGCAATCCCTTAGGATAGTGTTATGCTGTCACTGAGGGGAGTGGAATGCAGTCAATAACTGCAGTTGGATATAGTAATCGAGGCATGAGAAATGCAGAGATTGTGATGAGTCGGGTTCTGTTAAAAATGGGAAAATGATGTTGTGACTTTTCTGAGTGGAGTTTCGTGAACGGGGAAACAGGACACAAAGAGTGAGAATGTGACATAGTGACTGAGGGGAATATATTGAAGTAATGAAATAATTGAGATGTAGTGACTTTGGGGAGTGGGATGTGTTGACTGAAGGTAACAACTGGGATAAATGCGATACAGTGACTGAGGATAATTCCATGTTGCAAGACAGAATAATATCACGCAGTGACCAAAAGGTGTGGAATGAAGTGTCTGATGGGAATGGATTGTATTAAGTCAGAAGGTCGGTGTGGACTTGTTGGGCTGAAGGCCCTGGTTCTGTACTGTAGGGAGTCGAATCTAATCTAAGGAATGGAGAAATACAAATGCTAGTTTTGGAGAATTAAAGTTTCTGAACAACAGTATTCCACCCCAGAATACAGCACACTGCACTTACTGCACGCACTGGACGCTGATTACAGACCACACTGGGCTTCATCTCGAGTTTCAGGTGGCTGGGAGATCGCTCTGGAATTGCTTCGAGGCCAAGAAACCACGCTGAGACCTTTTCAGGCCGAGGGACTACCACGTACCACAAGAAGACCACCACGCTGATGCAGAAATTGAGGGGTTTGGAGTGTACTGAGTTAGAGAATGGAAGGTGCAGTGACTGAGGGGAGTGGAATGATGTGCCTGAGGTATGCTGTCTTCCCTGAATAAGGAGAGGGAGATGGTGTGACTGAGCCGGGTTGGGTGCTGTGTCGGAGTGGATTATGAATGCATTGACTGAGGAAAGTGCCTTAAGTGACAAAGGGGAATATGATGCGGCTTAGCATTTGTGTGTAGTGACAGAGATGACTGAGATTCCATAACTGAGGGGAGGGGATGTGGTTATTGAGATGTGTGTGATGCAATGAATGAGGACGCGGTCCCGAATGCAGTGACTGAGGTGAGTGTGATACAGTGACTGAGGGGAGTGAGATGGGGTGTGTGAGGACGTGACGTGACTTATGGCAGTATCTTCCAATAACACATCAAAGTGAGAGAAGGTAACTACTAGAGGTCAGGTAAATTAGCTGAATGGTGTGGCTCCTTTTGAAATATCTATCACATCATTTTCAAACTAACTTAATCATAGATTTGGATAGCATAGAAACAGATTCTTTGATCCAATTGGTCCATGCTGACCAGATATCCTAATCGAGTCTAATTTGCCATTACTAGTCCAATATCCCTCTTAACGTTTCCTAATAATATTCCCATCCAGATACCTTTTAAAATTTACAATTGTATTAGCCTCCATCACTTCCCCTGGCAAATGAATCCATTCACCCACCATTCTCTGCATGAAAATGTTACCCTTTAGATCCCTTGTAGATTTTTTCGCCTCTCACTCTAAAACTATATCCAGACTCCGCCATTCCAGGGAAAATATCTTGTCGATTTACTCTAATCACATCAATTTTTAACCTCTACACAGTCACCCCTCAGCTGCGGATGCACCAGCGAGAACAGCTTCAGCTTATTCAGCCTTTCCTTTTAGCTCAAATCCTCCAACCCTGGCAACATGCTTGCAAATCTTTTCTGAATCGTTTAAAGTTTTCAAATCTCCTTCTGCTCGGACGCAGGCCAGAATTGCATAAAATATTCCAAAAGTGGCCTAACTAACGTCCTGTACAGCCACATCATGACCTCCCAACTGCAGTACTCAATGCTCTGTCCAATAAAGGAAAGCATACAAAATGCCTTGTTCACCATTCTATCTACCTGTGACTCCACTTTCAAGGAACTATGAACTGCACTCCACGGTCTCTTCGGTCAGCAACACTCCCTTGAACGTGACCATTAAGTGTATACGTCCTGCTCTGATTCGCCTTTCCGAAATACAGCATCTCACATTTATCTAAATTAAACTCCATCTGACACTCCTCAGCCCGTTGGCCCATCTGACTAAGATCCAGTTGTGCTCTGAGGTAACCTACTTCGTGAACCACGACAGCTCCAATTTTGGTGTCATCTGCAAATGTATTCAGCATTCCTCCTATGCTCACATCCAAATCATTTATATCAGTGACCAAAAGCAGTGGAAAGATCACCCCTCCTTGTGGCACACCACTGTTCACAGGCCTCCAGTTTGAAAAGCAACCTTCCACCTTCCACCTTCCACCCTCTGTCTTCTATCTTCAAGCCAGTTCCGTATCCAAATGGCTAGTTCTCCCTGCATTCCATGAGATTTATCCTTGCTTACCAGTCGACCATGAGGATACATTTCAAATGTCTTACTGCAGTCCATGTAAAGCATATCCACTGCTGGGCCTTCATCAATGCTCTTTGTTACTTCTGATAAATCAAACTGCATGTATTTCAATGAATGAGGCCTAATATTGAAGGGAGATGTAGTCAGAACATGATTAGGGACACGGGACTGGGATATGATAGCAATTACAGAGACATGGCTGAGAGATGGATAGGACTGGCACCTTAATTTTCCAGGATGCAAATGCTATAGGAAGCATAAAAAGGGGGGAAGAAACGAGGATGAGCAGCGTATTTGATAAGGGATAGCGTAATGGCTGAACTTTAGAAGGAAATTCCGATGAATGCATCCAGGGAAATTATTTTGTTGGTCCTGCGAAATAGAACAAGGATGAACACCTTACTGAGATTGTATTCTAGATCCCGCCTTATAGTCAACGTGAAATTGCGATGCAAATTTGTAAGGAGATCTCAGTTATCTATGAGAATAATAGGGTGGTATTGGTAGAGGGCTTTAATTTGACTGGGAATGCCATAGTGTTAAGGTTTTAGATGGAGTCGAAGAGTGTGGTGCTGGAAAAGCCCAGCCAGTCAGGAAGCACTGGAGGAGCAGGAGAATCGATGTTTCAGGCATACGTCCATCATCAGGGCTTATGCCTGAAACGTCGATTTTCCTGCTCTTCAGTTGCTGCCTGACTGGCTGGGCTTTTCCAGCGCCACATTTTCGACTCTAATTTCCAACATCTGCGGTCCTCAATTTCTCTCGGGTTTGGATGGAGACGAATTTGTTAAGTGTGAAGAAGGACATTTTCTGATTCAGTATTACGATGTACCTATTAGATAAGCAGCAAAACGTGACCTACTCTTTGGAAATAAGGCAGGGCAGGTGACTGAGATGTCATTGGGGCAGCACTTTGGGGCCAGCGACCATAATTGCTCCCCTGAAACATTGGGGAGACAGGCCGCCTACTTGCGCAATGTTTCAGGGAACACCTCTGGGACACCCGGACCAACCAACCCAACCGCCCCGTGGCTGAACACTTTAACTCCCCCTCCCACTCCGCCAATGACATGCAGGTCCTTGGCCTCCTCCATCGTCAGACCCTGACCACACGACGCCTGGAGGAAGAGCGCCTCATCTTCCACCTAGGAACCCTCCAACCACAACGGGATGAATGTAGATTTCTCCAGCTTCCTCATCTCCCCCCCACCTTAAGTCAGTCCCAACCCCCGGATTCAGCACCACCCTCTTGACCTGCAATATTCTTCCCGACATCTCCGCCCCCACCCCCTCTCTGGCCTAACACCCTCACCCTCACCGCCTTCCACCTATCGTATTCCCAGCGCCTCTCCCCCAAATTCCCCCCCCCCCTAACTTTTATCTCAGCCCGCTTGGCACACCAGCCTTTTTCCTGAAGTAGGGCTTATGCCCGAAACGTCGATTCTCCTGCTCCTCGGATGCTGCCTGGCCTGCTGTGTTTTTCCAGCATCACATTTTTCAACTCTGAGGACAAAAAGGTAACCAGGGAGACAAGAGAGCCCCTCAAAGATCAGCAAGGCAACCTATGTGTGGAGCCACATGAGATGGGGGATATCAGAAACGAGTATTTTTCATCAGTGTTTTCTGTGGAGAAGGACATGTAAGATACAGAATGTGTCGAAAACATGGTGATATTTTTTAAAAATATCCATATTACAGAAGAGGAGATGTTGGATCTCTTAAATGTGGATGAATCTGTTTCAGTACTTTCCGGCAGTGCTGTTTTGAATTCAAACAACTATTGCGTCAAACTAAATTTGTTATTGTTTCTTAATTTCTTCTTTCACCATCCATCTTTCCACCTTGACCTCTCGTTCTTTGTTCTCCCTTCTCTGAGAACAGTTCATTCAATCCTATACTTTCCAAATGCATTGGAATATCGCTTTCTATGATATAACCTCTATACCTCAATTTTGTTCCTTTACTCGGGAACTGGTTTTCCAGAGGACGCAGTGAGGTTTCTTCTTTCCAGGTCGCTATGGTAACTTGAGATTGCAGTTATGGCTGTGTGAATGTATGTGCAGCTCACTTTGTGATATTGGTGATAATTTGCACAATCGTGTTAAAACATCTTTCTATCATATAGGACTCTCGACAGCACAGACTGACCCGTGTGTAAATCACAAAGTCCTAAATGATGCTTGGAGGAGCATTGACTGCACTCATACTCAATGTTCCAATGAGTTGAAGAACGACAATAAACTCGAGAAAGGATGGTACAGGTTTAACAGGTAACAGGGAAAGCCGAATCTACGTTCCATAATCTATCAATACAGTATTAGGAGTGTGTTACAGCAGAGTAAAAAGTTGTAATATCATGTGCTTTAGATTTGGACAAGGATGTGGAAACACATGGGAGAGTAAACTAGAGCAGCCAGAGGAAACCAATGCCAATGCGGGAAGTATAAGCAAACTTCATACAGACGCTCCTCCGAACGTGGCTCCGAACTGAACGTGGAACGCTGGCGATTTGAGGCAGCAGTGTAAACCACCGAGCTACCGTGTCACGAACGCTGTGGATTCGAATATGGTGGTAGTGCGGGGGGGGGGGGGGGGGGTAGGAATTTGTCACTTAGACAAATCAGTGGCAGATGGGAGATAATTCTAGTAAGTGCAAGGTGATTCAAACTGGAAAAAGGAACATGTCAAACGAATGCTCAATGCCAAGAAAATAGGGAGCTTGGCGAAAAAAAGGGACTTGTGATGATCCTGCGCATATCGCTGAAAGTGGGAAGAGAGTGCAATGAGATAGTTAATGAGGTATGCATAATTCTTGCCTTTTTCAGTCCAGGCATAAATTATAAGAGCAAGGAGAACAAGTTGGAGGAGTGCAGAACTTTGGTTATTCACTGCGGCAGTATTGTGTGATGCTCTGGTTGCATTGCATTGGATAGGGTGCAAAGGAGGTTCACCAGGTTGTTGCCTATGATACAGCATTTCAGCAATGAAAAAAAAATGCATATGTGTGGCTATTTCTTTGAAGCAGAGAACTTTGAAAGAAGACTTGATGGAAGTGTACAATAGTATGAGGAAAATTGTCAAGAGTTTCTCGAAAGTTTTTGCACTGATAATCAAGGGGAACCTTCCCCCTCCAACCTCCGTCCCAACCAGTCGAAATAAGAACAAGGTGGCATAATTTTTAAGTGGTTTTGATTGAAATCGAGAAAGAACCATTTCACCAAACGGATGAATGATGGTGCTTCCATCAATGCTTAAAATGTCATAACATACAAGGCAGTGGGCCGAGTGTGGGATTGAATGAGTCGAGTCATTCGTGTTTTCTGGCAGTGAAGACTCAATCGCCCGAATGACTCTTCTGGCCTGTTTTATTCCCTGAACCTACAGTTTTATGAACTGGATAAATAATCATCATAAGACTGGCAAGAACACGTCCAGTCTGGAATTTAGCAGAAGCATGTTTGCTCAGACAATGGAAGCAAATAAGGTGCAAAAGTTTAAAGCTGGTCATTATAGATGGAAGGACATCAGAACAGAGTACGAGAATGTTGTGAATCTTTGGAAAATTTTGCCCAAAGAATAATAGGGTCCTGGTGTTTATTTAAACTGAGATGACAGATTTCTAATCATGACGGAATTCCAAGATCATGGAAAAAGGCAAGTAAGTGTAATTAGCCAGGATTGTAGTGAGTGGCGGAGCTCGCAAAGAGTCCAAATGGCTGATTGCTGTTCATCATGTTTGTGTGGTCCTGTCACTTTAATAACTCACTCCATAAAATATGGGTCAGGAAAATCACACCTGATTTCCCAATAAAGGAGGAAAGTTGGATTTAAGCATGAGGTAGAAATAAAGAGGTGTGGACTGATCGGAGAGATAGAATATAGAACATAGAACATTACAGCGCAGGACAGGCCCTTCGGCCCTCGATGTTGCACCGCCCTTTGAAACCAATCTGAATCTCATCTAACCTTTCCTATTCCATTCTTGTCTGTACGTCTATCTAAAGACCATTTAAATGCCATTACATTTGGCAAGTCTACTACTGTTGCCGCCAGTGCGTTCCACCTCTGACTATTCTCTGAGTAAAGAAACTAGCTCTGACATCTGTCCTATATCTGTCACACCTGAGTTTATAACCATGTCCCCTCATGCTAGTCATCGCCATGAATGGCAATACGTGGAGGCTTATGTACAATGCAACTGTCAGTTTATTACTGCTGCATGAATATCATGCAGCATTAGAAGCATTAGAAATATATGTCATGATAGGGAATGGAGACAGAAGATAAAGTGTCAACTCTTGAGAGAAAAGAGCAAGTTGAAGGTGGCCATTGTGAGAAACCGTTGGAACACAGTGTGCATTCCTCTCGAATGGGACAGTCAATTAACAATTGTGATGAGCTCGCTCTTTCTCTTTTGTTCAGTTCCGGTGGATGGAAAATGCCAGCGAGTGCTGTTCCAGCACATCATTGCACCACAGAAGCTTCAGGATGGTTAAATGGTACGTTCACTCTTTCTTCAGAACATGTATTTGCATTCGTTGCCCCTAAAAGCCAGATAATCAAATTGTGAACTTGTTATTGCAGCTACTCTTCCCACCGAGCCCCAGGGAAAAACGAATGGCACAGTATGTTTCAACTGGAATGGCAAGCTCTGCCATTGGACCAAACAGATAACGATTCAAAACTGTTCCAATTACTTTGTGTATTTTTTGAAGAAAACAATGGAAAAACACGCTTACTGCACAGGTCCAATTCTGTTATGTTATAGAATGATTGAAAACGAAGTGTCCCTTTAACATCAAAGTCACACCAAAGAATTTACACACATTGTGCTTCGTAAATAAACAATGCAAGGAGTTACAGCAAAGCAAACTGAGCATTATTTTTAGTTCTTCTTCAGTTTGCTGTCTGAAGGGACACCCTATCTCCAGCTGCTTGGTAGGTAGGTGCAGGAATGAAGCACAGAACGACGGCAGTTGAAGCAGGGATCGCACTTATGTTGCTCTTCCCTAACCTATAAGCTTTTGGACTTTAAACATTCTGCAAGAATCTGAACACATATTAATAGCCGTCGAAGTAGATGGGAGGGAGATGATGGAATGCACAGAATTGGATGGGGGCTTGGAGCCAAGTGGAAAGTCGTGCTGCAGAATGTTGATGCATGTTACTCATAGGTGCTTCCAGAAGAGATTGAATAAAGCCCCATTTTTAGATTTTAAACTAAATTATAATCCCACAGAATTGAGAGCAAGTTGCTAACATAGCTGGAAAATGTGAGTACAAAGCGACAAATTATGGGGACAATCCACAGTGCTCCGATTGCCAGCATGTGACTAGTGGTGTCCCACAAACACCTGCAATAGGTCTTAATTATTCACATTATTTCTTAACTTGGATGTTGCATCGACAGGATCGCATCCGAGTTTTCTCATGACATTAAATTACACAGAATAATATACAGTTTGGAAGATTGCATAGAGTTACAAAGGATTTTAAAGGACTAAATAAATGGGAATAACTGTGGCAGATTGACTTCAATACAAGAAAGTGTGTGTTTATCTATTTTGGAACGGAAATGATCGATCAGGTAACTTTCTGACCAATATAAAGATAAATATAGTGGATGTACAGACTGACTCAGGGGATCAGTTACTTGGCCCTTTAAAATATCACAAATGAGTTCATAAAATAACTAAGAAAGCTAACGCAATACTACCTTTATATCTATAGGACTAGAGTATAAGTGAGCCAATGTATTCTTGCAGCTATACAAAACGCTAGTTAGACCACTCTGACAGTAATGTGAGTAGATCTGGGATTCACGTCTTTGAAAAGGTATTTTGTCCATGGAGGGATAATGATGTGGGGTTAATGGAATGACATATAGACTTCAATGATTACATTTCTGGACTGAATCGACAAATTAGGTCTATTTCTCTGATCGGAGTCTTCAAGATATGAACAGAAGAAAAAAGATGTAAACTATTCCCATTGGAAATTCTAGAAATAAGGAGCACATTCTGAGAATTTGGATTGACGGTTCTGGAGAAAAGTTAGGGAGCACTTCCAGTCACTAACCAGCTGGTAGATGTTTTGAAATATTTTCCGTAAGTGGCAGTATATGATGGATCAGTGTTTCTTATTAAATTTGAGACAATGTTTCTTCCGTGCATGCGTGAAGTAAAGGATGAAGGAATTTGGGCTAATGGCTGGTCGATGAGTTTCATGAGGCTGGGAGATCGCTCTGGAATTGCCTCGAGGCCAGGAAAGGGACTATCACGTACCACAAGAAGACCACCGCGTTGGTGCAGAAATTGAGGGATGTAGAGTGCACTGAGTTAGGGCAGTGAGGATGCAGTGACTGACGGGAGTGGAATGACATACCTGAGGTATGCCGTCTTCGTTGAATAAGGAGAGGGAGATGCTGTGACTGAGCCGAGTGGGTGCTGTGTCAGAGTGGATTACAGATACATTGACTGAGAAGAGTGTCTTGACGTGACGTAGGGAATGGGATGCGACATGGCATTTAGTTGTAGTGACTGAGGAGACTGCGATTCTGTAACTGAAGAGAGGGGTATGTAGCTATTAAGATGTGTGTGATGTAATGAATGATGACACGGTCACTAATGCAGTAACTGAAGTGAGTGTGACATATTAACTGAAGTGAGTGAGATGCGATGATTGTGGGATTTGAGGTATAATGACTCAGGTGAGTGTGACATAGTGACTGAGGGGAGGGAGATATGGTGTATGATGCCATGAGATACTGTGACTAATGGTAATGGCTTCCAATAACAAAGTAAAGCGAGAGAAGGTGAGTACCAGAGGTGAGATGAAGTAACTGAATGGTGTGACTCACAGCGACTGTATATTTTTTTGAGCTTTTCTCCTTTTCAAATTCTATCACATCATATCCGAAATAATGTAGTCACAAAGTCATAGAGTACTACAGCATGGAAACAGACTCTTTGGTCCAACTCATCCATGCGGACCAGATAGGCTAAGCTAATCTAATCTCATTTGCCAGCACTTGGTCCATATCCCGCTTAACATTTCCTGTTCATTTTTCCATCCAGATATCTTTTAAAAGTTGTAATTGTATTAGCCTCCACCACTTCCCCGGCAACTCATTGCATACACCCACTACCCTCTGCATGAAAAAGTTATCCTTGAGATCCCTTGTAAATGTTTTTCCCTCACGCTCTAAACATATGTCCTCTAGTTCCAGACTCCACCATCCCAGGGAAAATGTCTTGTTGATTTGCCCTAACCATACATCTCATCAATTTTAAACCTCTGCATAGTCACTCCTCAGCGTCGGATGCACCAGGAAATACAGCCTCAACTTATTCAGCCTTTCAATGTAGCTCAAATCCTCCAACCCTGGCAACATCCTTGCAAATCTTATCTGAATCCTTTAAAGTTTCCCAATATCCTTCTGCTAGGAGGTAGATCAGAGTTGCATAAAATATTCCAAAAGTGCCCGAACTAATGTCCTGTGCAGCTGCATCATGACCTCCCCACTTCTGTATGCAATGCTCTGTCCAAAAAAGGACAGCATACTAAATGCCTTCTGCAATATCCTGTCTCCCTGCAACTCCACTTTCAAGGATCTATGAACCTGCACTCCAACGTCTCATTTTTCATCAACACGCTCCAGGACCTTACCAGTTGATGAATACGCCCTTCTCTGATTTGCCTTTCTGAAATGCAGCACCTCACATTTATCTAAATTAAACTCCATCTGCCACTCCTCATTTGTACTCTAAGGTAGCCATCTTCACTGTCCACATCAGCTCCAATTTTGGTGTCAACTGCAAACTTAGTATACCTCCTATGTTCACATCGAAATCATTTATATAAGTAACCAAAAACAGTGGACCCATTACCCCTCCTTGTAGCATATCACTGGTCACAGGCCTCCAGTTTGAAAAGCAATCCTCCACCAACACCTTCCGTGTTCTACTATCAAGCCAGTTCCATATCCAAATGGCCAGTTCTCCCTGCATTCCATGAGATCTTCCCTCGCTAACCTGTTGATGATGAGGGCAATTCTCATACGCCGAAATGCAGTCCATATAGTTCACATGCACCATTCTGCCTTCATTAATCTCTTTGTTCCCTCTGATAAATTAACCTGCATTTATTTCAATGCAGAATGCTCAACATTGAAGTGTAGTTATTGAAAGCTGTTGCTAGACAGGATCCTTTTGTGCCATGACATACGGCATGGATCAGTACTGACTCCTTGATTGTCTATTATGTTTTTTTTTTTAAATAATCGAATCCCTTCAGTTTGGAAGCATGCCATTCGAGTCCACACTGACACACCAAAGAGTATCACACCCAGACCATATTTCTATAAACTGGCATTTCCCATTGCTAACCCAACACTCCTGAATACTCTGGAGCAATTTAACAAGGCCAATCCACCTAACCGGCACACCATTAGACCGTGGGAGTAAACCAGAGCACCCAGAGGAAACCCACGCAGTTGTGGGAAGAATGAGCAGACTTCACCAGACAGGTCTCCGAGGCTGAAACTGAACGCGAGTCCCTGGTGCTTTGAGGCAGCAGTGCTAGCTGATGTTGTTGTGGTAGTTGGGGGGTGGGGGTAATGGTTGGATTTGGTCACGTAATCACGTCAGTGGCATATTGGAGATAACTCTGAGAAGCGCAAGGACATTCGAATTGGAAAAAGAAGGACAATGTCAAACGAATACTTAATGTCAAGAAAAGAGATAACTCGGAGAAATAAAGGGACTTATGGTGCTCCTAAGCAGGTCGCTAAAAGTGGAAAGAGAACGCATTGGGATAGTTAAGGAGGTATGCATAACTCTTGCCTTTTTAAATCCTGGCATAGTTTATAAGAGCAAGGATTGCACATTGGAGAAGGGCAGGAATTTGGTTAGTCACAGCGGGAATATTGCACGACGTTCTGGTTACCACACTTAAAATGCGATGTGATTGTGTTGGATAGGGTGCAAAGGAGATTCACCTGCCTGTTGCCTATGGTGCAGCATCTTAGCAATGAATAAAAGCTGCATGTGTTTGTCTATTTCTTTGAAGCAGAGAAATTTGAAAAAAGACCTGATAGAGGTCCAAAAGATTCTGAGGAAAATTGTCAAGAGTTTCGAGTAAGTATTTACGCTGATATACATGGGAAACCTTCTCCCTCCTCCCTCCGTCTCCACCAGTCGAAATAATAATGAGATGTCATAATTTTAAAGTGGCTTTGATTGGATTCGAGGAAGAACCATTTCACCAAGATGGTGAATGATGGTGCTTGCATGATCACTTAAAATGTCATAACATTCACGGCGATGAGTCGAGTGTGGGATAGGTGTCATTGGTGTATTGTGGCAATACAAACTTAATGGCCCGAAGGACTCTTCTGGGCTGCTTTACTCCCTGATTATATGGTTCTATCTTATAATCATAAGATTAGCAAGAACAAATCCAGTCTGGAATTTCGCAGAAAGATTTTTGCTCTGACAGTGGGAGCAGTGTTTGCAAATGGATTCGAAGGTGTAAAAATGTGAAGTTACTCATTTTAGAATGAAGGACAACAGAACAGAGTACGCGAATCTTGTGCAACTTTGAAAATGTTTGCCCAAAGGATTATAGGGTGCTTGTGTTTATTTAAAGCTGAGATGACAGATTCCTAATCATGAGAGAATACAAGGATCATGGGAAAAAGCAAGTAAGTGGAAATATCTGATCAGCCGAGATTGTAGTGAACGGCAGAGATAGCAAAGTGTCCAATTGGCTGATTGGTGTGCTTCATTTTTTATGACCCTAACATTTTAATGTCTCACTAAATAAGATACGGGTCAGGAGGAAAACTCATTCCAAAATAGGAGGGAAGCTGGATTTAAGCATGTAGTAGACATAGAGGAGGTGTGGACTATTCGGAGAGATAGAATATAGAACTTAGAACATAGAAGACTACAGTGCACTACAGGCCCTTCAGCCCTTGATGTGGCGCGGACCTGTGAAACCAGTCTGAAGCCCATATAACCTTCACTAGGTTATCTCTTGCGCATATCTATCCAACGATCCCTTAAAGTTGGCGAATCTGCTCAATTTTCCACGCTCCAACTACTTTCTGAGTAAAGAATCACACACTGACAGTAATGTGAGTAGATCTAGGATCCACGTCTTTGTAAAGGTGTACTGTCCTTGGAGGGATAATGATGTCGGTTATAGGTTATAGGAATGACACATAGACTTCTGGAGTGAATGGACAAATTAGGCCTGTTTCTCTGATCAGAGTCTTCAAATATTAACAGAAGAAGGAAAATCAAGAAATATCATTTATTTCCACTGGAGATTCTAGAAATAGGGAGCATAGTCTCAGAATTGGGACGAAACAGTTCTGGCGAAAAGTTAGGAAGCACTTCCAAGGCGCAAGGGCTGGTAGATTTTTTGAAATCTTTTCCATAAACAGAAGTATATGCTGGATCAATGTTTTGTTTTTAAATCGGAGACAGCTTTTCTTCCGTGTCTGAATGATGTAAAGGATGAAGGAATTTGAGCAAATGGCTGGTCGATGGATTTATTCCTCAGATCAGCTATGAGCTTATTGTGGGCAATTCACAAGAAAATACCTTTAATTCGGCTACTTATTCCGAAATCTAGCGGGCAATCAAATACTGACACAACAGTTCAGAATTTATTCCACGTAGTACCAAATATTAGACCTCTCAAGTAAGTAAGCATAAGCCTGCCACCCAACTTCGCTATTAACTGATTAATGTTAGGACAGGACCTCAACCAACTGACATTTCCAGGATTCGCTGCTTTTTCGGAGCTGTTCTATTGTTTGATCTTTTCAGATTTTCATATTTTGGTCTCAGAAGTGACAAACTGATGACTTTTTATTTTAAAGGCCTTTCATCGAAATGACAGCAAATCTGCAAAGTGCCTTCGTATAAAAAGCATTCTCGTTGTTTCTTGTTACATTTGGCCTGGACTACCTGTTAGCAGGCACAGTTCTCCTGTAATTAACTCCTTAAAGTGGGATTTATGAAATGTTATACGGATTGACTGTGTGCATTGACTGCCTGCAGGTCGTGTGCTTTTTGAGCAAAAACACAATGTATTTGCCGACACATTGCATTTTTGCTGAAAAATCAAATGACCAGCAGGCAAGAGAAAGTGGGCACTGCAGATGTTGGAGATCAGAGTCGAGAGTGAGGTGCTGGAAATGCACAGCAGGTCAGGCAGCATCTGAGGAGCAGGAGAATCGATGTTTCGGGCATAAGGCTTCACCAGGAATGGGAACCGGGGTGGGAGTCTGAGAGATAAACAGGGGGGAGAGTCGGCCTAGGGAGAGGAAGCTGGGGTTGTGACAGGTGGGTGAACGTGGGGAGTGTGAGTGAGAGGTCGGGGAGGAAGCGGGGGCAGACAGATAGGAACGAAGATGGACAGATGAAGAGGGCGGTGCTGGGTTGGAGGTTTGGGACTTGATTAAGGTGAGGAGGGGGAAATGAGGAAAATAGTGAAATCGACATTGATCCCGTGCAGCTGCAGTGTCACAAAGTGGAAGAGGAGACGTTCTTCTTTCAGGTGTTGGAAGATTAGGGTTTGGTGATGGACAAGTCCGAGGACCTGCAGATCTTGGCGGAGTGGGAGGGGAAGTTAAACTATTCAGCCACGGGGCAGTGGGGTTGCTTCGTGTGGGTATCACAGAGATGTTCTCTGAAACGTTCCGCAAGTGGGTGCAGGGTTTGCACTTCGCAAGGTCACCTCCCCCCCCCCCCCCCCCCCCCGGCACTTCCATCGAAAGCCTTAAAGGATCATTACACATCTGTCAGACATTTATGTGTACTTCCACACACGTCATCTACTGTATCCCTAACAGACAATGTTGTTGACTTTCCACTGAGGACACAGGAGGCCAATTTGTGGATCATTTCAGGGAACATCTCTAGGTCACTGGCACCAACCAACCTCACCAACCCGTCGCTGAACACTTTAACTCCCCCTCTCACTCCACCCCAGACACGTAGGTGCTGGACTTCCTCCATCACCAAACACTCATCACTCTACGTCTCATCTTCCACCTTGAGACACAGCAACCACACATCATCAGTTTCTTCGTTTCCCCTCCCCAACCCTATCCCCGTCCCAAGCTTCCAGCACAGCACACCCACCTTGACCTGTCCATCTTCCTTCCCACCTGTATGCTTTACCCTCCTCTCCGACTATCACTTTCACTCACAGCTTCATCTACCTGACACTTTCTCATCTACCTTCCTCCCAGACCCACTTCCCTGCTATTTACCTCTCAGCACTTCCAGCCCATAAGTCTCATTCATGATGACGGGCTTATGCTTGAAATGGCGATTCTCCTGCTCCTTGGATGCTGTCTGACTTGCTGTACTTTTCCTAAACACACTCACAGCTTGCAGGCAGTCAATCCATGTAACAGTTTATAAATTCCTATTTTGGAAATAGAACATCTGACTCAAGATGGTGACAGAGACATACTCTAACCTCAGACCTTTCATATATTCTCTGAGCTGAGATGTCACATTTTCTTTCGATAAAACATTAGATTATCTCGAGAATATGACTTATTGGAAGTTCTGGGACTTACATATTAACCAACCGGACCAATCAAAGATGAAAATTTTAACAGCAATCTAGGTTTGCTCAATATATCGTTTTAATTGCATGACACTGCGATCTTTTGCTGTAAATTCTGTGTCTTATTATCCTGCCCCACTAGTTTCCTGATAAAGGAGCAGCGCTTTGAAAGCTGGTGCTTTGAAGTAAACCTTTTGGACTATGATTCTGGTACTGTGTGATTTTTAACGTTGTCCACCCCTGTCCTCCAGCGGCACCTACACATCATCTGATGCAACTGTACACAGTTATGAGGGCAATTCCAGTGTGGAATGTAAATCAGTTGTACTGTTGGTTTCACGGCTCAAAAGCAAGGGGGCACACTTTTTTATGCTGAAGTGCAGGAGGTTTCAAGGGAACTTCACCCATCGTCTCGTGTAGATGGTGTCTAAAATGGACTGTCTGGGAAAGTATTGCAAATGGGTAAACTCACGACTTTCATAAGTTCATTCGATGAGCATTTGTGGCGTCATTGAACTCAATGCTTTGGCCAATTCATGGGAAATGGGATCAGTGATTTTTTCTTTGCCATGCAGTTTCACAGACTGAGGGGCCTCTTTGATGCTGAACTATTTCATGATTCTGTGATTCAGAGAATAATACGTCTCTCTGTTTTGTAACAGTGCTGAATATCACTATTCCCCTTTTTTGTCACACAGTTGCAGAATCTGGAGACACTGACCCGTGTGTGTTTCACAATGTGTTAGTACAGCCCTGGAGAAGTTTGAATTGCCATAAGACTGAACGTACTGGTAAAGCAGAATGTGATGTGCACCTTAAACACGGATGGTATCGATTCAAAAGGTAATACAGATTTCTACCTGGCAATAATCTATTAAAGATGGATAATGTGCTTTTCATCCTGAGACTACCTTTGTTTGACTGCATGGATGGGAACTAGGTGAAGTCGGATCAATCAGGTGGAAAAGTAACTGATTAAACATTGTGACAGGATGGCCTCTAAGAAGGATTTGTTCCACCTTGTTTCTCGAGGAATCAAGTGCTGTTAGCGTTACCACGATAATCTATTCCATGTAAAGATGACTCAATAGTTTTGGTTCTTTCATAAAAGTGGACAAAAGAAGCATGAGCGTGAGAGTCTGGCTCACACAGTAATAGTGTTTTAGTTTTTGCTGTCAGTTGTTGGAGTTGGGCTTTTCGGAATTGGAACTGAAGACACAACCCTCTCTCTGCTGCAGAAAAAAAAAGAATGAGGTCTAATTCTGCTGCTATATTTGTGCTTTGTCCTGCACTGGAAAAATTCACAAACACGGGAAGTCCGCTTCCTGACTTTGTTTTTTTGTCAAGGATGTGTTTCTGAAATGGTACTACGTTGGAACAGTTGATGAGTCATCGTTAGTATATAATTATTTTCTCAAGTATTTAGATAGAATTAAAGTCATGCCAAGTTTTTGTATTTTAATGCTGGTGTGGGGAAAAAATGTATATTTTGCTCAAACCATGACAATTTGACCAATATAATCACATCCGCCACGCCACACTTCACACTTACCTTTAAATAAGGTAACGGATATGTCAAGGCTATCTCATGACAGGTATTGATGGATTTGGTCGGATGTGTAACAATGTAAATAGGCTCCGATCAAGAGGGCTCAGAGAGACACAGGAGAAACGATAACTGCTTCTGGATGTCGAACAAAATTGCGCCATAGTAAGGCCAAGGTTGATAAATCTAGATAGAAGGAGGCATTTTAAACAGGAGGAGAGTAACATATTGAGCCTCACAGGTTGTGAAAGGGATGCAACGAATTTACAGAATGATATTGATAGGTTAATGGGTGGCACGATGGCACAGTGGTTAGCACTGCTGCCTCATAGCGCCAGAAACCTGGGTTCAATTCCCACCTCCGAGCGACTGTCTGTGTGGAGTTTGCACGTTCTACTTGTGTCTGCGTGGGTTTCCTCCGGGTGCTCTGGTTTCCTCCCACTGTCCAAATATGTGCAGGTTAGGTGAATTGGCCGTGCTAAATTGTCCATAGTGTGAGGTACAAGTGTAAATGTAGGGGAATGGGTCTAGGTGGGTTACTCTTCGGAGGGACTTGTTGGGCTGAAGGGCCTGTTTCCACATTGCAAGTAATCTATCTAATCTGTCAGGTTAAAGAAGTGGATAATAATGCTTAAATTGAGTGTAATGAGAAGTTGAGCACTTTGGAAGTTAGATCATATAATAATGTAAATGGGGGAGGGATAGGTGCAGGAAGCTGCAACACAATCGGCCTTGCGTTTTAGATTAGATTAGATTACATTACAGTGTGGAAACAGGCCCTTCGGCCCAACAAGTCCACACCGACCCGCCGAAGCGCGACCCACCCATACATTTACCCCTTACCTAACACTATGGGCAATTTAGCAGGGCCAATTCACCTTACCTGCACATCTTTGGACTGTGGGAGGAAACCGGAGCACCCGGAGGAAACCCACGCAGACACGGGGAGAACGTGCAAATTCCACACAGTCAGTCGCCCTAGGCAGGAATTGAACCCGGGTCTCTGGCGCTGTGAAGCAGCAGTGCGAACCACTGTGCCACCGTGCCGCCCACATCTTTTCTTATGAACGAGACAAAGAAAGCAAGCAAACAGAGACAGCAGGTAATCAGAAAGTCTGGTCAGAAAGTCTGTCATTATATCAAGAGTTTATCGTATAAATGAAGGAAAGACTTATTGCAATTCTACAAGTTGCTGGTCAGAGAACATCAGTAGTACTGTGAGCAGTTTTGATTCCATTTTTTCTGGAGATGTATCCTTTCATTCGAGGCAGTGTAGAGTCGTTTAACAAGATTATCTGATATGAGGCGGGATTTTCTAATGAGCAAATGTTAAACGAATTGGGACAGGACTCGCCATAGTTTCGAAGATTGAGAGGTAATCTCATTGAAATGCATGTAGTTCTTATTCAGCTTGACAGGGTAAATGCTTTGAGGATATTGCCAACCATGGGCGAATCTAATGTCACACCAAATACAAAAAGATTAAAGGGGCATCCATTTGACACTTAAAACAGGACAGAATTATTTTCTCAGATGTGTGTGAATAGATTGTTAAAGTGATCTTTGGGGGAAGAGTCTTGTATCATTTTAAAGTTGAGATGATAGATGTTTAATGAGTATGAGAATCTTGAGTTTCAAGAAAAGGCAGGAAAAGTGGACATGACGAATGTCAAACAAATCATGATCATATTGAATGACGAGGAACGATCCTTGGGAGTGATTACATCTTATCATCCCTTATGGCCACACACCCTATTTCCTGCACGATGTTTTTTTCAGACTTTCCATTGATCAGCGAAAAACTGCAGTTCGGAAATTGTTTACAAGAACGTAAGAGGGCTGAGGATATCTAACAGCATCCGTGTCAAAAGACATGCAGTGTACAAGAATTCAGACTTACATCCGAATTTGGAAATATGGCAGATTAGCAGACAGATTAAATTTGCAGTAGAGATAGATCGACTGAGGTGTCGCTGCTCCTCCCGATGTTGGTTGCCATAAGCATCAGTGGCTGACGGGTAAACAGATAGAATTTATAACGTTACGAGGGGCATGCAGAGCTTCAATTGTCAAGGTCTTTTTTATTTCTGGGGCGAGGAGTCCAAACCTAGACGGCATAGGTTTAAGGTGAAGAGTGAAGAGATTGAAAACAGACCTAATGGGCAACTTCTTCGCGCAGAGGGTGGTATTTGTTTGGAATGAACTGCCAGAGGAAGTAATCGATTCTGGTACAATTACAACATTTCAAAACCATCAGGACGGTTATACAAATGAAAAGGATTTGTCAGAATATGGGCCAAATGTTGGCAAATAGGATTAGATTAGATTAGTATATCTGGTCGGCATGGATGAGTTGGACCAAAGTATCTGTTTCTGTCTTGTACATCACTATGCCACTCCGACTCTATGTCTGATTGTCATCTTTCCCATCCAGACTCTGTATCTTTTGAACTTGTTGTCAGTCACGAGTATATTAAATGCAAACTCAAATAAATCCAAAATGCTTTTCACCACTCCTTCCTGGAACGGACATTTCAAAGGCTAATACAGGCGGGGCAATAGTTGGGCGACATCTTTTTCACACCTCACACTGAGTACTGTGCGGAATTCTGGAATATGCAATATCGAAAGATTGTGATAGTACAGGAGATGGTTTGGAAGAAATTTCCAAGAAAATGTAACTTGAGTTGGAAAGATTTAAAATGCCGTTGACAGGGCTATATATTTTAATTTCCGAAAACCGATGTAAACAACCGTTTCAGTTTTCCTTGTAGCAGAGGTGATTGAAAGGCGACATGATTAAAATGCATAAAGAAGTTATGATTTTCAGAGATAGGCTCAAAAGGAATATCCTTTCTTTTTCCCCCTTGATGGAGACATGAATGGCCAGGAGGCATAAAATTAGGGTAATGGGTTTAGTCAGCATATGAGGAAAAATGATTTTGCCTAGAGATAATGGTAATCTGGCGCTTACTGTCCATGAGGATGACTAAGTGAAAACCTCTCACGTTATTACAAAGATACTTAGATGGGTACTTACGATGCTAAAGCAAAGAAGGTTGATGGAAAAGCCGTTGAAAATTTGGTTTTCAAACTGTTTTTGACTGGTGTAACACAATGAGATAAAGGACTTTTTTTTACATATGCTCTCAACCTCTATGGGTCCATGACTATGATGAGAGTCTGAGGAAGGTTAACCGGCTTTGGGATGGGAAGTATGGTTACATCAAGGAACATTAATTGGGTATGCTGTTATGGCAGATTGCCATTCATTAGCTTTCTCTGTGATTGCTGTTTCAGCTCCGGTGGATGGAAGATGCCAGAGGTGGTTGTCCAACCATATCACTGCTCGACACGTGGAACAGCGTGGTTACAGGGTAATTTCATAATTTATTAGGCAGATGTTCACTGTCCAGCACTGTTCACATTAATTACATCCTTCAATACTGATAAACCTTATTACAGGTTCTCATCCCACCATGGCCGATGGGGAAGTGACCAGGAGAGTTTGTATAAACTGGGAAAGAAATCAATGTCACTGGGTCCATGAGATAAAGATCAAAAACTGCAGCAGTTACTTTGTTTATCAATTGAAGCCATTGCATCATTGTGCTGCCTACTGCACAGGTACAGTTCTCTTTTTACGTTACTCACAAGGGCAACTTTGAGGTGTCACACTCCACCAAGAAAATATCATTCCAATGACTTTGGAAATAGTTTGAACTTCCAATCACTGAGTCGTTGAAACTTTTGAAATAAAATATACGAAAGTGAGCCGAGTTAATTGAAAAGAGGAAGAGAACATAATGTAGTTGGGAAGTCACTGCTCTCAGAGAAGATGTAAATAAAATATAACAATCAGCCACTGCAGCACGAAATGATTGGCAATGTGAAAGCTCCTCCTTGTCTTAATTATGAAAGGAAACAATCCAAAGAAACAGGATGCTGGTTTCCAAGGCATAAAATCCAACTTCTTTCAGTCGAAGCACTCCTCTCCCTTAAGCCATGAAATTCAATTCGCTTTAGTTCCTACATTCTACCACATCTTACTCAATGCCTCACACTCCCCTGGTGAACATTTCTAACTTCCCTCAACAACAGTATCATGCTCACTGTAGTAACTACATCACTCTGCAATCTGTTCTGATGTCCCTCTCATGTCAGAAAACACATCCCAGTCCATTAATCACTGCATCCCACTGTCCCAAGATATTATATTACATTTTTCACTGTCACTACATTGCACTCACTTGAGTCACCATGTTCTACTCCCATCCTCACTGCATCCATTTCATAAATGCAAGTTGGACGTGTTGGGCTGAGCTGTTTCGTTATGTGGTGTTAAATTCACTTTCCCAGCTACAGTACACTGTCAAAGTTTCAGTCTCTCATTTCTTGGTCTTAACACAGTACTGCCATTTACTCAAAGGACACATCGAATCCTAATCTCCGAATCATAGTCTCATTCCCACATTCATTTGAGAACATTTCACAAATGCCACAGAGAATGTAGGATCTGAAAATAAAATGACCGCCTCACAAGCAGGGATTTAAATGAATTTGTCCCCACTCGTTTCGTACAATTACTGCAGAGGCAAAAGATCTGATGGTGAAGTGTTTTTCTTTCAGTTATAGCGAGCAGCAGCAATTACTGCTGTCAATGTTTCTTCAGGAAAATCACAAAGGACATAGATTCGTATCTGGTATTAAATCCGGGAAAGGCACTGTGCCTCGGCATTATATTTGTATCAGTTATTCGTGGGAAACTGGGTGGCTGACTGAGCCAGCATTTACTGGCCGGGCTTAATTGCCCTTGAGAAAGTGGAGATGCAACAGCTTCTTGATTAGTTCCAGTGTGTATGTAGGTGGATGATCCACAATGTCCATAGCGAGGGACTTCCAGCATTTTGACAGTGAAGGCACAGCGATGCATTTCGAAGTAATGATGGTGATTGTCTGGGACATATTCTTGCACGTTGTCTTGTCCCCATGTGTTTGCTTCCCATGGTCGTGTAGATGGAAGCAGCCGTGGGTTTGAAAGGTGCTGTCTGAAGATCTTTAGTGAATTCTGCAGTGCATTTTGTAAGTAGTACAAACCATGCTCCTGAATGTTGGTGGTGGAGAGACAGATATTTTTGGATGTAATGCAAATCAAGAGGAATACTTGAGCGTTGTTGATGTTGCTTCCATCCTGAGTACCGCCTTGGAGGTGTTAAGCAGTCTTCTGGGAGTCAGAACGTGAGTTCCTGCCGCAGAATTCCTAGCCTGGATTTATTGTTGCCACCTTTTAGTGACAAATCTATTTGAGTCACCCCAAGGATGCTAATAACGGTAAATTCAGTCATGGTAACGGAATTGAATCACAAGGAAAATGATGACGGTGTTACTTTTTGATGACTATAATTGAATCCCTACGGTGTGGAAGCCCATTGAGTCCACACCGCCTCTCCGAAGGTATCCCACACAAACCACACACACACACCCCAACCCAATGTCTCTCATCCTAAATTTCCCATGGCTACTCTATCTAACCTTCACAGTTTTGGACTGTGGGAGGAAACCACGCAGACAGGGGACAATGCGCAATCACCACGCAAACAATTTCATGAGGCTGTAATTGAATCCAAGTCCCAGGCACTGTGAGGTAGCAGTGCGAAACACTGAACCACCGTTTCACCCTGATTCCTTGGTCATCTCTTGTCACTTGTGTGAGTGTTACTTACCACATGTCAGTCAAAACAGGGATATTATTTAGATCTTCTTGCATTTGAATATGGGCCGTTTCAATGTCTGAGGGGTCGCAAACAGAGCTGACCATTATGCAGTCATCTGTGAACTTCCCATTTCTGACATTAAAACGGTGGGAACGTAATTGATGAACATGTTGAGGATAGTTTTACCGAAAATTCTAACGCCAGGAAGCCCTGCAGTGACGCCACGAAGCTAAGATGTTTGACCCCAAACCACAGAATCAAATTCTATATGACAGGTTTGATTCGAAGCAGTAGAATATTTGACCTTGATACCCATAAATCCCATTTTGCACATGCTTCTGATGCCTCACTCATTCGAATGCAGCTTCAGTGTCAAGGTTTGACACTTGCGCCTCATCTCTGGAATTTTCCTCTTGTCCAGTCTTGAACCAAAGCTGTAATGAGTGCAGGAGCTGAGTCTTTGTGGTGGAAGTTAACTGGGCGTCACTGAGCGGGTTATTGCTGAGCAGGTGCTGCTTTATCTCACTGTTGATGACACCTTCCATCACTTTGCTGAAGATCGAGAGTTGACTGGTGCGATAGAAAATGAATATTTGGGATTTGTCCTGCATCTAGTGGATGAGACATAGCTAGGAAATTTTGTACACTGCAGTGTTCATGCCAGATTTGGAATTGTTTTGAAAGAGCATGGCTAGAGTACGGCAAGTTTTGCAGTATACGTCTTCCTTACTATTGCCGGAATAGTCTCAGAGCTCAGTAGCTTTGCAATATCCAATGTCTTCAACAGTATCTTTTCACTGTGCTGAGTAAATAAGAAGCCTGAAAACTTCTGTCTGTGATGCTGGGAATAATTGAAGGAGGCCAAGATGGCTAATTCACTTGGGAATGCTGATATGAGTTTCCCTACAGTATGGAAACAGGCCCTTCTGCCCAACAAATCTACACCAACTCTCCGAAGAGTATCCCACCACAACCCTACATTTACCCCTGATGAATACACCTAACACGATGGACAATCCAACATGGCCAATTCACCTAACCTGTACATGTTTGGATTGTGGGCGGCAACTCATACAGTTTCCTGAGAGAATGTGCAAACTCGACACAGACAGTTGCCTGAGGCAAGAATTGAACCCAGGTTCCTGGCGTTGTGAAGCAGCAGTGCTAACGACTGAGCCACCACGCCTCAAACGTTTCATACTATTGATTTCAACTGTGTTGTGCTTTTCCATCATTTAGGATGGGGGTACTTGTGGCTCCTCCTGCAATGAGTTGTTACGTAAAAACACCATTCACTGCATGTGGTACTTCTGATCCATTGTTTATGGGATCGCTTCCCTCGTCACTGTGGTTGCCTGAACCTACCTATACCATTGTTCGTTTTCCTCAGTTTGAATCTCTGCTGTGTCTCCTGAATTACTCCCAGAATCTCTCGCCATTGCTGTTTCACTGCCTTTCATGCTGGGCTCATCTACCAGTCAATTCTACCTCGCTCATCCCTCCCTTGAAGTAGCCGTTTTTTGCAGCTTCATTTTGTTGATGCGGCATTTTTGTGTATGCTTGGTGCTACTCCGGCTGTACCATCCTGCACATTCCACGAAAAAAGTTTGATTCCATCATTTTATTTAAAGGTTTGAGTGGGGAGTATGCTCAACAATATGGTGCCGATTTTGATGGAAGACAATTTTGTTGCTGTTGATCTCCGACCGGGCTTCATCGAACCTGAAATTGCTAGATCTGCTTGAAGTCTGTCTCATTTAGCATGGTGACAGTGCCAGATAACACATTTGGATGGTTTTTAAGTTCGTCTCGGCAAGAACTATGCGGTAGTCACTCTTGACAATATTTTCTTGTGCAGATGCATCTGCAGTCGGCATAGTGATAAGGATGAAAGCAAGTGCATTTCACCCCCTCACCACCTGTCATGGCCCCATTCTAGCAGCTTTATCTTTTGGACCCGAACAGGTCGATCAACAGTGCTACTGCTAACACACTGTCGGTGATGAATATTGCAATTCCCCACACATCCATTGTACATTTTGCATACTTGCCTGACTTGATGCTTATCCCATACATTGTGCAGCATGTAGCAGTCCTGATTCCTCAGTTGTGGTAATCAGCATAAGTTTTCTTAATCATGTTTAATCTGACGTCAGAAGAAGGTAAGGGACTAGTGTCCATGCAGAGGACTTCTAGGTGAAATTCATTCTGATTTTAGGTCACTGTGCCACCACCTCTGCAAGTGGGACAGGACATATCTATGATGGCGGTGGTGACATCTGGTTAACTGTCTCCACGGTCGACGATGTAAGCAAGATTAGACTAATAACGGACTAATCTGTGAAATAACTTTGGCAAATTTATCACTATTGTCAGGTGTTAGTAAGGAGCACTTTGCAGGGTGAGAGGGCTTATTAGACCATCATCTTTCCCAGTGCTTCGTTCGATGCCAGGCGATCCATCTGGATTTGTTTCTTTGTGAAACGCCGAAGCGATTGGTGCAACAGGATAGATTGTTAGGCCATTTCAGAGTGTATGAACGTCAAGAACGTTGCTGTAGGTCTGTACTCACTTGCAGTTCAGAGCAGATGAGGTTTCCTTCCCTGAAAGAGATTACTTAGTCAGTGGCGTCATTTGTTTTCAGCAAATGCACATGGATTCATGGCATTCAGTAGATTCTTCAGGCCAGATATGTTACTTTGCATCGAATTAAAATTTCACCATTTGCAGTTTGAAGATTTGAAAACAGGTCCCCAGAGTGTTCGCTGAGTCTCTGGATTTCTAACTCAGTGAAAATACTACTGGGTTCTTGCCTCCATGAAATACGTGGCACGCTGGGAATTATTGGGAAATATCTGAATTAAAGAGTTCCATCTTTGAATCATTCTTATACTATGTCTCCATTCCTTCAGATCCAAACACTGCTGAACATGACAACAACGTGACATATTCAACTCAGAAACCGACAGAAAGTTCTTCACCAAACAGAGCAGTGACGGCAGAAACAGGTAACAGTGACACTGAGAAGTATTCTTTACACAAAAGCAATTAATACACGCAGAGTTATGTGCCAGGTGGTTTAGGCGGGACAGAAATGGTGGATAAAATGGAGTGGGATTTGCATTTTTGTATAAGGCGAATATCATCGCAGTAATCAGAGATGAAATAACTGAGGGATCACACAGTGAGGCTTTGTGGGTGGAGTAGAGAAATAAGACGGGTTGGTGACATTACTGGGGTTGTATTTAAGGTCCCCAATTACTCAATGGCAATTAGAGGAACAAATATGCAGGGATATTGTGGCACTTGCAGGAGCAATTGCATTGTTGTAGTAGGAGATTTTAATTTTTCTGACATACACTGGGACTCCCATAGTGTTTATTGTTAGATGGGGTGGAATTTGTGAAGTGCGTTCAGAAAACATTTCAAAATCTGTATACAGAGGTCCGACTCGGGAAGGGACAAATCTTGACCGACTCTTGGGAAATAAGGCAGGACAGTATAACTAAAGTGACAGAGGTGGAACCCTTTGGGACCAGTAACCATCGTTCTATTGACCTTAAAACTGTTTATTAAGAATGATGAAACAGGTCCCCAGAATCAAGTTCTAAATTGGGGGGAGGCGAATTTTGCTGGAATTACACAGGAGTTGCATGATTTAATTCGAGTAGATTGTTTGCAGGGAAAGGCAAGCGGAAGGCCTTTCAAGTGCGATAGTTAGAGTACAAGATCTATATGTTTCTTTGAAATTGAAGGGCAAGATTTGTAGGAATAATGAACCATGGAAGTCAAGATATATTGAGGCTTTGACCAGAAAAAAGGACATGGCTCAGTTGCAAGCAGCTGGAATCAAGGGAATTCCTAGAAGGATATAGGAGAAACAGGAGCTTACTGAGGAGAGAAATCATGAGGGCGAAAGTGGGCACGAAATAGCCGTGGGTGAGTCGGTTACGGAGAAACCAAAGAGGTTCCTTAAGTATATTAAAGGAAAAAGAATAACTAGAGAGAGAATAGGACTCATCGAGGAGCATAGTGGACATGTATATTTGGAAGTGCCAGAGATGGACAACGTCCTCAATGAATACATCTTCTTTATGTTTATGGTGGAGAAAGAGTTTGGAACTGAGCGAAATTAGCGGTCATATCTTGGGGACATTCCTTCTCAGCACAGAGGTGATATTGTACGCAGTATAATGTGTGAAGGCGGATCAAACTTCTGGTCCCGACAAAATATACGCAAGAAGAATTCAAGAGACCAGAGAAGAAATTTCGGGCGACCCAGCTGGCAGTCCCAGTCTATGTCAGTCATGGGTGAGGTCACGGATGACTCGAGGGTAACGAATGTCGTACTCTGTTTCAACAAGGACTGCAAATAAAAACCTGGGAACTATAGACCAACAATCCTAACATCTGGTGTACATAAGTTACTTGAGAAAATTCTGGGAGGTAATGTATACATGAATTTGGAAAGGCAGGGTTTGATTAGGAGTCATCAGCATGGTGTTATGCGTGGGAGATCATGCATCACAAATTTGTTAGAGTTCTTTGATAAATTAACCAGGAAGGTTGACGATGATAAGGCATATAACCTTGTCAATATTGATTTCAGCCAGGTCTTTCATAAGGTCCCAATTGGGAGGCTGCTCTGGAAAGTTAGATTGCAAGGAACCTCGAGGAAGCTGGCAATTTGATGCACACTTGTCTTCATGATAGGAAGCAGACCATAATAGTGGAAGGATGCCCTTCCGACTGGAGGCCCGTGAATCGTGGAAGGCCTCAGGGGTTGGTGCTGGGCCCAATCCTGATTGTTATCTATATTAATGCTTTGGATGAGAATGTACCAACCATGATTAGTAAGTTTCCAGATGACACTAAAACGGACAATGAGGATGTTTAGCAACAGAACCTGAAACATCCGCGGAAGTGGGCTCAGAAATGGAAAATGGAGTTTAATATAGAGAAGTGTGTGGTGTTGCATTTTGGAAAATCAAATCAATGTTGGATTTTCGTGGTGAATGGTAGGGCCTTAAGGAGTGCAGTGAAACAGAGGGACCTTGGGGTTCAAGTGCACGATTCACTGAAAGTTTACTCACAGGTAGACAGGGCGTTGAACAATGTTTTGGGTACATTGGTGTTCATCCGTCAGGGAATTGAGTACAGACGTTGGAAGCTATGTTGCTGTTGCGCGGGACGTTTACGAGGCTGCACTTTTGGGATTGTGTTTAGTATTGAGCCAAAGTCCACTGTGAGATTCTATTCCAAATCTGCTGCATCTTATGCACCAGGTTGGGGCATCTCTATGACTTATATATCTCTGATAATGCGTCAAAATTTCCTTGAAACATTCCCTCTCAGTCGAAAGAGCACGTTAATTCTCCGACTGACACTGTCATGAAGATCAGAGCAATCACACTTTTGGTTAGCTCCACAAGTAGCTGCAGGATTGAAATCAGAGCACTGAGTGTAAGATGCACGCCAGAAAAGGAGTGTGATTTTTTTTAAATGAAGGTTTGAGGTAAAGTTACTTGGAAAGGTTCAATGAAGTTACTGAAATGAATATATTGCACTGACTGCCGAGAATATGTTCTAATGATTACAGTGAATAGAATTTTGTTTGGTGTGACTTGTACAATTTGACTGAAGCAAAATGCAATTGGAGATGTCGCTAATTAGAGTGCCTTGAAACAGAATCCTGTTCCTTTGATGTTCTTATCATGAAGCAGGACTGGGTGATGCTTGCATTTTGTTAGCATAACTGTGATATATTGACAGGGAAAACACCGATTGTTCAGAATTGGTCTGTATATTGAGACAGACAGCTGTGATGTCTTGACCGCTAATTAGTTGTGTTCTTCTTTCATGTGACTCCTAGATCTATTCGCATTTCTTTCTTGCAGTGAGAAGACTTTCATCAGCTCTGGGACCTGTAGGTATAAAAACTCCAAACTCCCCTGAGAAATCGTCTTCCTTATCCATTCCATATTTATGACATATAGTCCACCATTCTGATCACATCTCTCCAACTATACTTCAAACTTAATTGTTAAATTTCCTTTAAGTCGGAATTACACTTTCCATCTCCGATTGATTCTTTCATGACGTTAAAAATGCAAACACTACTTCAGATACATTCCACAAATATCGGTAACATTACATCAAGGAGTGTCTCTGTACTTTAGAAAGGTTTCAGTACAGAGTAAGTGCGGGGTAATGTGACTTTTTTCAATTAATTCTGTGGAAAGACTTTTTGGAGATTCGTAATTAAGGCACCACAGGGAACGGATTGCAAGGATTCAGTTGTATTATCGGCAATGATTATTGGGCGGAGGGGTTTGCATGTTGATTGCTGTGACTTGTACGCGTAGATTGTTTCAAATATAAGTTGATGGCACATGTCTAACGTTACGCCCTTGGAATTTGACCCTATTTTTCTATGATGTCATCATGCAAAAAGGACTTGGTGATGCTTACATTTTGTCATTCTCATTTTGAGGTAGTGACTGGGATTCTTCTCTATATTGAGACTGGTAGATGTCATGCCCTCAATTGTCTGGTTCTCCTCTGTTCCGTATGTCCGAGACATACTTGCATTATTTTATTGCATTTGCAAAACTTCCAGCAAGTCATGGAGCTGTCGGTAAAACAACTCCAACGTCCTCTGAAATATCGTCTTCCAAACCCGTTTCATCTTCTGCACTACAAAGCACTGATATTCAGGTTATGCCTCAATTTAGATTTTTAAATTCTCTCTTAGTCGGGCTGGATGTTTTCTGATCGATATTTTCGTGACATTGAAAACAATAACACCTTCTGATAGGTTTGACTGTTGCTTATAAGATTTAGAAAAGGACTATGTCCTTTAGTAAGTTGCTGTGCAGTGTGGACACTGTGCAAAAGGCGTGATACACTCTGACACCATTTACTGGAACTCTTGCTCTGAATTGTGAACCGCAGCACATACCACTCAGAACAACAGGCCAAACTTAGAGTTCGTGGACTGCAATCGTGTGACGGATGTGACAGAGTGACTGAGGGAAGTGCGATGCATGGACTGAGAGAAGTGAAATGTATTGACTGACGGGCGAGTGATGTATTGATTGAGGGGAGAATGACGTATTGACTAAGAAAAGAGGTATGCATTGACCAGGTTAGTGGTGTTCAGCAGTGTGATGCTGTGACTGAGCGTAAATGGAAACAATGAATGAGGGGAGTGAGATTAAGTGACTGAGGAGTGTGAACTTGAGAAAACGCTGGTGGTGAAATGTAGTCACTGAGAGCAGTGGAAAATTGTGACAGAGGAAGCTGTCATGTCATTTGAGGTGGAGAGTGGGATGTAGTTACTGAGGTAAATCGGATTAGTGGCTCATCTGTGTAGAATATCATATCAGAAATGGGTTTTACGTTGTTATTGAGCATAATGCCATTTAGAGATTGAGGGAAGCGATATGCAGTGACTGAATGAATTGCGTGTTCGTGAGTGATGGTAGTGTGATTGAATAACTGAAGTGAACAGAAGGTGATGCATCAAGCGAATCGATTAAATTACTGCAGTGAATGTGTTGATACCGAGAGGAATGGACTTTTATGGGTTAATGCAGTGGGATGTAATAACTAAGCAGACTGAGATACAGTGACTGACACGTGTGTGGACCTTGTGACTGAGAAAAGTGTGATGAAGTGACTGAGCGAAGTGGGATGTCAAGAACTATGCTATAGATCTGAACGCACTTGCAGTTCAGAGCAGATGAGGTTTCTTTCCCTGAAAGAGATTAATTAGCCAGTGGCGTCATTTTTCCAGGAAATTAACATGGTTGCATGACCATCAATAGATTCTTCATGCCAAATATGTTATTTTGCATCGAATTAAAATTCCACAATCTGCAGATTGAAGGTTTGAAACCAGGTATCCAGAGTATCTGAATTAATAATAGTGAAAATACTACTGGGCTCTTGCCTCCATGAAATACATGGCACGCTGGGAATTATTGAGAAATATCTGAATTAAAGAGTTCCAACTTTGAATCATTCTTATACTGTATCTCCATTCTTTCAGATCAAAACACAGCTGAACATGACAACAACGTGACAAATTCAACTCAGAATCCGACGGAAAGTTCTTCATCAAACAGAGCAGTGACGGCAGAAACAGGTAACAGCCAGCGCCGAATCGCTGAAAAATATTCTTTACACAATATCAATGAATAAAAGCAGTGTGATGTGCCAGAGCGCAGGTGGTTTAGGTGGGACAGAAGTGGTGGAAGGAAGGGAATGGGATTTGCATTTTTGTATAAGGCGAGTATCATTGCAGTAATCAGAGATGAAATAACTGAGGGATCACACAGTGAGGCTTTGTGGGTGGAGTAGAGAAATAAGAAGGGGATGGTGACATTACTGGGGTTGTATTTTAGGCCCCCAAATAGTCAATGGGAATTAGAGGAACAAATATGCCGCGATATTGGGGAGACTTGCAGAAGCAATTGGATTGCTGTAGTCGGAGATTTTGATTTTTCTGACATACACTGGGAATCCCATAGTGTTTAGTGTTTGATGGGGTGGAATTTGTTAAGTGCGTTCAGAAAACATTTCAAAATCTGAATATAGAGTTCCGACTCGACAAGGGACAAATCTTGACCGACTCTTGGGAAATAAGGCAGGACAGCGTAACTAAAGTGATAGAGGTGGAACCCTTTGGGATCAGTAACTATCATTCTATTGACCTTAAAACTGCTTCTTAAGAAGGACGAAACTGGTCCCCAGAATCAAGTTCTAAATTGGGGGAAGGCGAATTTTGATGGAATTGAACAGGATTTTCAGGAGTTTATTTGCAGGGAACGGCAAGTGGAAGTCCATTAAAAGCCAGCTAGTTAGAGTCTATATGTTTCTTTGAAAGTGAAGGGCAAGATTGGCAGGAATAGGCAACCCTGGAATTCGAGATACATTGAGACGTTGACCAGAAAAAAAGGAGACATGGCTCAGTTACAGGCAGCTGGGATCAAGGGAATTCCTAGAAGGATATAGGGAAAACAGGAGTTTACTGAGGAGAGAAATCATGAGGGCGAAAAGGGGCACGAAATAGCCAAGAGGATTATGGAGAATCCAAAGAGGTTCCTTAGGTGTATTAAAGGAAAAAGAATAACTAGAGAAAGAATATGACTCCTCAAGGAGCGGACATGTTTGTTTGGAAGTGCCAGAGACGGGCAAGGGCCTCAATGAATACTTCTCTATTTTTACTGTGGAGAAAGAGTTTGGAACTGGGCGAAATTTGCGGTCATGTCTTGGGGACATTCCTTCTCAGCGCAGCGGTGATATTGTATTCACTGTAATGTGTGAAGGTGGATAAGTCTTCTGGTCCTGACAAAATATATGCAAGAAGACTTTAGGAGACCAGAGAAGAAATTGCGAAGGACCCAGCTGATACCTTTTGCATCATCATTAGCCACGGGTGAGGTCCCGGAAGACTGGAAGGTAAAGAATGTCGTACTCTGTTTCCATAAGGACTGCAAAGAAAAATCTGGGAAATATAGACCAATAATGCTAACATCTGGAGTCGATAGGTTCCTTCAGAAAATTCTGGGAGATAATGTATACGTGAATTTGGAAAGGCAGGGCTTGATTAGGAGTAGTCAGCATTGTTTTGTGTGTGGGAGATCATGCCTCACAAATTTGTTAGAGTCCTTTGATGAATTGACCAGGAGGATTGACGATAGCAAGACAGTTGAATTCGTCTATATTGATTTCAGTCAGGTCTTTCATAAGGTCCCACTTGCTCGGCTGCTCTGGAAAGTTAGATTGCATGGAACCTCGAAGAATCTGGCAATTTGATGCACACTTGTCTTCATGATAGGAAGCAGACCATAATAGTGGAAGGATGCTGTTCGGACTGGAGACCTGTGAATCGCGGAAGGCCTCGGGGTCGGTGCTGGGCCCAATCCTGATTGTTATCTATATTAATGATTTGGATGAGAATGTACAAATCATGATTAGCAAGTTTCCAGATGACACTAAAAGAGTCAGTGAGGATGTTTGGCAGCAGAACCTTGAACATCCGCGGAAGTGGGCTCAGAAATGGAAAATGGAGTTAAATATAGAGAAGTGTGTGGTGTTGCATTTTGGAAAATCAAATCAATGTTGGATTTTCACGGTGAATGGTAGGGCCTTAAGGAGTGCAGTGAAACAGAGGGACCTTGGGGTTCAAATGCACAATTCTCTGAAAGTGTAGTCACAGGTAGACAGGGCGTTAAACAATGCTTTGGGCACGTTGGTGTTCATCCGTCAGGGTATTGAGTATAGACGTTGGAAGCTATGTTGCAGTTGCACGGGACGTTTTCGAGTCTGCACTTTTGGGCTTGTGTTCAGTATTGAGCCAAAGTCCACTGTGAGATTCTATTCCAAATCTGCTGCATTTTATGCACCAGGTTGGGGCATCTCTATGATTTATATCTCTCTGAAAATGCCTCAAATTTCCTTGATACATTCCCTCTCAGTCGAAGTACACGTTAATTCTGCGATTGACACTGTCATGAAGGTCAAAGCAATCACACTTTCGGTTAGATCCACAAGTAGATGCAGGATTGAATTCAGGGCACTGAGTGTAAGATGCACGTCCGAAAGGTAGTGTGATTTTTTTTAATGAAAGTTTGAGTCAAAGTTACTTTGAAAGGTACAATGAAGTCACTGAAACGAATGTATTGCATCGACTGCTGAGAATATGTTCTAATGATTATTGGGAATAGAATTTTTTTTGGTGTGACTTGTGCAGTTTGACTGTTTGAAGTGGAATGCAATTGTAGATGTCGCTAATTAGAGTGACTTGAACAGAATCCTATTCCTTTGATGTTCTTATCATGTAGTCTGAATGGGTGATGCTTGCATTTTGTTAGCCTGTGATATATTGACAGGGAAAAGACCAATTGTTCAGGTTTGGTCTTTACATTGGGTCAGACAGCTGTGATGTCTTGACCGCTAATTTGTTGTGTTTCTCTCTCATGTGACTCCTAAATGTATCAGCATTCTTTTCCTGCAGTGACAAGACTTTCACTGCTCTGGAAACTGTAGGTATAAAAACTCCAAAGTCCACTGAGAAATCGTCTTCCAAATCCATTCCATATTTGTAACATATAGCCCACCATTCTGATCACATCTCTCCAATTACACAGCATGCAGTGACCCAGTTAGTGGTGTTCAGTAGTCTGATGTTGTGACTGAGCAGAGTTGAAAACAATGAATGAGGGGAGGGTGATTGAGTGACTGAGGAGAGAGAGGTGGATTAACTGATGCTGTTGAAATATCGTGACGGACAGCAGTTGACTATTGTGACAGTGGAAGCTGTTATGTCCTTTGAGAAGGAGAGTGGGAGCCGTGACTGAGGTAAATTAGATTAGTTGTTCCTGTGTCTGGAATGTCATGTCTGAAATTAGTTTTACGATGTGATTGAGGGTAGTGCCATTTAGACATTGGGGGAAGCGTTATGCAGTTACTGAAGGATGGAAAATGCTGTGACTGAGGGAATTGCGTGTTTGTGAGTAATGGTAGTGTGATTAAATAACTGAGGCGAGTGGAAGGTGGTGTGTCAATTGAATGGATCAAATGATTGCAGCGAATCTGTCGGTTCAGAGGGGGAATAGAATTTCGTGAGCTAATGCAGTGGGATGTAATGACTAAGCAGACTGCGATTCAGTGACTGTCACGTGTGGGACGCTGTGACTGAGGTAAGTGTGATAGAGTGACTGAGCGAAGTGGGATGTCAGTAACGTTCCTGTAGATCTGATTATTTTTCATCGATTTAAAATTCCACCATCTGCAGTGTGAAGATTGAAAACAGATCTCCAAAGCATTCACAGATTCTCTGGATTAATAACTCAGTGAAAATACTATTGCATTCTTGCCTCCATGTGATACATGGCATGCTGGGAATCATTGAAAAATGTCTGAATTAAAGAGTTCCGTCTTTGAATCATTCTCCATTCCTTCAGATCCAAACACTGCTGAACATGGGGACGACACGACATATTCAACTCAGAAGCCGATGGAAGGTTCATCATCAAACAGAGCAGTGACGGCAGAAACAGGTAACAGCCAGAGCTGAATCGCTGAAATGTATTCTTTATGCCATAGCAATTAACACAAGCAGCGTATTGTGACAGGGTACAGGTGGTTTGGGTGGAACAGAAGTGGTGGAAAGAAGGGAATGGGATTTGCATTTTTGTTAAGGCAAGTATCACAGCAGTAATCAGAGATGAAATACCTGAAGGATCACCCAGTGAGGCTTTGTGGGTGAAGCTAAGAAGTAAGAAGGAGATAGTGACATTACTGGAGTTGAAATGTGTGCCCCGAAATAGCCAACGGGCAATAGAGGAACAAATATGCATGGACACTGGGTAAACTTGCAGGAGCAATTGGATTGTTATAGTAGGAGATTTTAAGTTTTACGACATAGACTGGGACTGCCATAGCGTTTAGTGCTTAGCTGTGGCGGAATATGTTAAGTGCTGAATCAGGTGGAGAAACTGCATGATTTATATCTTTCTGATAATGCCTCAAATTTCCTTGATATATTCCCTCTCAGTCGAAAGTACACATTAACTCTCTAATTGACACTCTCATGAAGTTAAAAGCAATCTCACTTTCAGTTAGATCCACAAATAGATGCAGGATTGAATTCAGGGCACTGACTGTAAGATGCATGCCCGAAAGGGAGTGTGATTTTTTTTTGAATGAATGTGTGAGGTAAAGTTACTAGGAAGGGTGCAATGAAGTCACTGAAATGAATATGTTGCCCAACTGCCAGAAGGAAAATCCAATGACTATTGCGAGTAGAATTTCATTTTGGTGTGACTTGTGAAATTTGACTCTTTGAAATGGGATGCAATTGCAGATGTCATGAATTAGAGTGCCTTAAAACAGAATCCTATTCCTTTTGATGTTCTTATTATGCAGCAGGACTGGGTGATGCTTGCACTTTGTCAGCCAAAATGAAATATATTGACAGGGAGAAAACATTTTTTTCAGGATTGGTCTTTTTTTGAAATGGACAGCTGTGACGTCTTGAGCACTAAATTAATATGTTCGTTTTTCATGTGACTCCTAGATATATTTGCATTTCTTTCTTGCAGTGAGAAGACTTCCAACAACTCTGGGATCTGAAGGTATAAAATCCCCAAAGTTCACTGAGAAATCGTCTTCCAAATTCATTCCATCTTTTGTAACACATAATCCACCACTCTGATCACATCTCTCCGATTATACTTTAAAATTAATTGCTTAATTGCCTCTTAGTTGGAATAACACTATACATCTCCGATTGATACTTTCATGACGTTAAAAATGCAAACACTACTTCAGATACATTCCACAAATATCTGTAACATTACGTCAAACACTGTCTCTTTTCCTCACGAACATTTCAGTACGGAGTAAGTGCGGGGTATTGTGACTTTTTTCAATGACTTCTGTGGATTGTGATTTCTGGGAGATGCGTAATTAAGGCTTCACAGGGAACGGAATGAAAGGATTCACTGGAATCATCGGCTATGAATATTGTATGTTGATTACTGTGACTTGTCCGCGTTGATTGTTTGAAATAGAAGTTAATGGCACATGTCTAACGTTACGAGCCTTGGAATTTGAACGTATTGTTTGGATGTTGTCATCATGCAGATAGGACTGGGTGATGCTTGCATTTTTTTGTTCTAATTTTGATGAAGTGCCTGGAATTAGGCCAGGTATCCAGGACACTTCTCTATATTCAGACTGATGCTGCCAGGGTTGGAGGATTTGATCTATAGGGAGAGGCTGAACAGGCTGGGGCTGTTTTTCCTGGAGCGTCGGAGGCTGAGGGGTGACCTTTATAGAGGTTTACAAAATTATGAGGGACATGTATAGGATAAATAGACAAATACTTTTTCCTGCGGTCGTGGAGTCCTGAACTGGAGGGCATAGGTTTAGTGTGAAAGGGGAAAAGATATAAAAGAGACCTACGGGGTAACCTTTTCATTCAGAGGGTGGTGCGTGTATGGAATAAGCTGCCAGAGGAATTGGTGGAGGCTGGTACAACTGTAACATTAAAGAGGCATTTGGATGGGTATATGAATAGGAAGGGTTTGGAGGGATATGGGCCGGGTGCTGGCAGGTGCGACCAGATTGGGTTGGGACATCTTGTCAGTATGGACGGGTTGGACCGAAGGGTCTGTTTCCATGCTGTACATCTCTATGACTCTATGGTAGATATGATATCATGCCCACCATTATGTGGTGCTCCTCTTTTCTGTAACTCCCAGAGATTCTTGCATTCTTTTATTGTAGTTCCAAATTTCCAACAAGTTATGGAACTGCATGTAAAATAATTCCATCATCCTCTGAAAGATTGTCATCCAAACCGTTGCATCTTCTGCACAAGGGAGTACTGATATTCGGATTATACCCCAAATTTGATTTTTAAATCCTCTCTTAGTCGGACTGGATGTTTTCCAATGGGTATTTTTGTGACATTGAAAGCAATATCACCAATAGGTCTGACAGTTGGCTGTAATGTTGTGCCAAGGACTCTGTCTGTCCTTCAGTAGGTCGGTATGCAGTGTGGAAAAGGTGTGATGTACTCTGATACAATGTATTAGAACAAGAGCTCTGAATTGTGAACCACGGCACATATCACTCAGAAGAACAGGTCAGACTGAGAGTTCAAGAACTGCAAACTTGTGACTTCCGTGACGGAAGTGAAATGTATTGACTGAGGGGAGAGTGAGTATTAACTAAGAAGAGAGGTATGCAGTGACTAAGGGAGTGATGTTCAGTAGTGTGAATGAGTGTAGTTGGAAACAATAAATGAGGGGAGAGAGCGATGGATTAACTGATGGTGGTGAAATGTAGTGACTGAGAGCCCTGGAATATTGTGACAGAGGAAGTTGTCATGTCATTTGAGGTGGATATTGGGATTAATGACTGAGGTGTGTAGGATTAGTGGCTCCTGTGTGTAAGATATCATGTCTGAAATTAGTTTTGTGGCGTGATTAAGGGTAGTGCCATTTAGAAATTGAAGGAAGTGATTGCAGTGACTGAGGGATGAAGGATGCAGTGACAGAGGGAATTGCGTGTTCTTGAATGATGGTAGTGCGATTGAATAACTGTGATGAACAGAAGATGTATCAAGCAAACTGATTAAATTACTGTGGTGAATCGATAGGTACTGAGGGGAATACAATTCATGAGTTAAGGAAGTGGGATGTACTAACTGAGCAGACTGCGCTACAGTGTCTGAGACGTGTGGGACATTTTGACTGAGATGTGTAATAGAGTGACTGAGCGAAGTGGGATGTTGTGACAGACGTGAATGGGATTTGGTAGCTGGGACAATGTGATTTAGTGACTGAGGCGATATGGATGTAGAGACTGAGATGTGTAAAACGTAGGGATGAGGTGCAGTGGATCGGAGTGACTCAGTGTGAATTGAGACATTGTGACTGAAGCATGTAGTGGCTGCAGGCAGTGGGAACATATTAAATGAGATCCCCACTATGCTTTGACTGAGTGAAGGTGATGGCTTTGGTGAGCCTTGTAGTTTCTTGGGAAACTGTGTTCCTGTTCTTTCAGAAGGCCATATTTGTAATTAGGGCAGCGTGAGTTTTTCACTTTCTCAATCTTGTCTGTGACGTAGTGACAGCGATCAGGCCGATTATTCACAATTGTTCATGTTGAGAACGACCTTCGTGATTTCCCACACTCCTTTATGTTGTGTTTCCCCTTGGTATTTCTTCTAGCCATGTGTTTTCATTCCTTCATTTCACTTTCAAATGTTTCAACAACTCGGGGATCTAAAATTCTAAAAATTCCAAAGACCACTCAGAAATGTTATTTCAAATCTTCTTCTACAACAGATATTACGACACCATTGTTATCTCTCAGATTATTCCCCAACATTGATTCTTAAGAAAGGGAAGAGAAGTACGGCACAGGAACAGGCCCTTCAGCCTTCCAATCCTTTGCCAATCATCATGTCCTCTCTGAACTAAAAAAACAAATCGTCATCCCTTATTTGGTCCGTATTTCTCTATTTCCTCCAGTTCCTATAACCATCCAAATGCCTCTGAAATGTCGCCCATGTGACTGCTTCAGTAACCTTTTCTGGCAGTGCATAGCCATCTCCTACTCCTCTCTGCATCAAAAACTCCTTCGTACATCTCACCATCTCACATTGAGCCTGTGCCCCCCGCCCTTGTAAATGAAACAAAGAATAAAGAACATTTGCAGCCCAGGAACAGGCCCTTCGGCCCTCCAAGCCTGAGCCGATCCAAATGTACTGTCTAAACCTGTCGGTCAATTCCTAAGCATCTGTATCCCTCTGCTCCCCACCTACTCATGCATCTGTCCAGGCACATTTTAAATGAATCTACCGTACCTGCCTCTACCACCTATGCTGGCAACGCGTTCCAAACACCCACCACCCTCTGTGTGAAGTACTTACCGCGTGTATCCCCCTTAAACTTTCCACATGTCACCTTGAAAGCGTGACCTCTCGTTATGGAATCCTTCATCCTGGGAAAAAGCTTGTCTCTATCAACTTTTTCGATACCCTTCATGATTTTCTTGACCTCAATCAGGTTCCCCATAATCTCCTTTTTTTCTCATGAAAATAAACCTAACCTACTCAACCTCTCTTCATAGCTAGCTCCTTCCATACCAGGCAACATCCTCGTAAACCTTCTCTGCACCCTCTCCAAATCGTCCACATCCTTTTTGTAATGGTGGCGACCAGAACTGTAACACAGTATTCCAAATACAGCTGAACGAACGTGCTGTACAATTTTAACATGACTCTGAGGAGAGGAGCATGAATCTTGAGATTAGAGATAGAAGTTTGATTAGTCTGGATCACGTTGACATAAGTCGGAAAGAGATGTTGGGTAGGCTAGAGGCTAGTTGAGCTCTTATACTCAACACCCCGCCCAATGAAGGAAAGCATACTATATGCCTTCTTGACCACTCTGTCCACCTGTGCAGCAACATTCAGGGTACAATGGACCTGCACTCCCAGATCTCTCTGCCCATCAACTTTTTCCAAGGCTCTTCCATTCATCATATTATTCGCTCTGGAATTAGTCTTGCCTAAATGCATCACCTCACATTTGTCTGGATTGAAATTCATCTGCCATTTTTCGGCCCAACTCTCCAGTCTATCTATATCCTCCTGTATTTTTTCACAGTCCCTTATGCTTTCTGCTACTCCACCAATCTTCGTGTCATCTGCAAACTTGCTGATAATACCAACGGTGCCCTCTTCCGGATCATCTATGTATATCACAAAAAACAGTGGCTCCAACACTGACCCTGTGGAACAACACTGATGATCTTCCTCCATTTCAAGAAACTCCCTCTAGCTACTACACTCTGTCTCCTGTTTCTCAACGAGTTCTTTATCCTCCTAGCTGGAACACCCTGCACACCATGTGATTTCACTTTCTCCATTAGTCTACCATGGGGAACCTTATCAAACGCCATACTAAAATCCATGTATATGACATCAACAGCCCTTCCTTCATCTATCAATTTGGTCACTTCCTCAAAGAACTCTATTAAGTTGGTAAGGCACGTCCTCCCCCGCACAAAACCATGTTACCTGTCACTAATAAGCCCGTTCTTTTCTAAATATAAACAGATCCAATCCCTCAGTACCCTCTCCAGCAACTTTCCCACCACCGAAATTAGGCTTACTGGTCTGTAGCTATATATTCCTACTACCCTACTTGTACAGGGGGAGAACACGCGCAACCTTCCAGTCCTCCAGCACCTCACCTGTATTCAAGGATGCCACAAATATATCTGTCAGGGCCCCAGGTATTTCCTCTCTCGCCTCTCCTCAGCAACCTGGGATAGAGCCCATCTGGTCCTGCTAATTTGTCCACATTAATAACCTCTATCCTACCCAACATCTCTTTCCTACTTATGTCAACGTGATCCTGACTAATCAAACTTCTACCTCTAATCTCAAGATTCATGCTCCTCTCCTCAGTGAACACTGATGCAAAGTAATCATTCAGAATCTGACCTATTCTCTCAGGTTCGACACACAGCCTTCCTTCACTATTCTTTAGTGGACCAATCCTTTCTCTAGTTACACACTTGCTTCTTATATAACAATAAGATGCTTGGGATTCGCCTTAAATTTGTATTTCATGACCGTTTTTAGAGCGCTTGATTCATCGTTTAAGACCAGTCTTACTCTTCCTATATTCCTGCAGCGCCTGTTCTGTTCTTAGCTGCCCAGATCTTAGAGATGCTTCCCTTTTCCTTTTGGCTGGTCGTACAATTTTTCTGTCATCTACGGTTCATGAATCTTGCCCTTCCTATCCTTCAACGGGATATGCCTTTCTGACACTATCTTTAACCTAGCTTTGAAAGCCTCCCACATATCAAATGTGGACTGCCCTGCAAATAACTGTGTTCAAACCACATTTCAGAGCTCCGGCCTAATTTTGATATAACTCGTCTTGGCCCAGTTTAGTACTCTTCCCTTAGGACAACTCTCATCTTTATCTACAAGTATTCTAATACTTACAGAATTGTGGTCACTGTTCCCAAAGTAATCCCCCATTGAAACTTCTACCACCTGTCTTGGCTCGTTCCGCAGTACCAGGTCCAATATGGCCCTCATCGGGCTATTGACATACTGCTCTAAAAACTCTCCTACACCCTTCCTACAAATTCTACCCCATCCAGACCTCTGACACTAAGTGTATCCCAGTCAATGTTCAGAAAATTAAAATCTCCCATCACCACTAAACTAATGCCTCTACATCTTTCCATAATCTGTTTACTATTTGTTCTTCTATCTCACGCTCACTGTTGGGAGGGCTGTAATATAGGCCGAACAATGTAATTGCACACTTCTTACTTCTCAGTTCCACCCATAATGCTTCGCTACCCACTATCTCCATCGTGTCCTCCTTTAGCACAGCCGTGATATCATACCTGACCAGCAATGCAACTCCACCGGCCCCTTTTATTTCCCTCCCTGTCCTGTATGAAGCGTCTATAACGTGGAACATTTAGTTACCAATCATCATGCCCTTCCTTCAAACAAGTCTCTGTGATTGCAATAACGTCATACTTCCAGGCACCAATCCAAGCCCTAAGTTCATCTGCCTTATACACTAGACTTCTTGCATGAAAGTAGATGCATTTCAGGCCACCAGTTCCCTTGAGCGTATCCATTCCCTGGCTACTCTTCCCTTTATTAATGCTATCTTCATGATTCTTACAGTCTCGAGTTTCCACCTCGCTGCCTACTTGTTTTCTCTTCTGGTTCCCAGGCCCCTGCCACATTTGTTTAAAACCTCCACAACAGCAGTAGCACAAACTCCTCCAAGGCATTGGTTCCGGACTGGTTCAGATGTCCGTCCACTTTATAATAGTCCCACATTCCCCAGAACCGGTCCCAATGTCCAACAAATCTGAAGCCCTTCAAAGTGGGGAAAAAAACCCTGACTAGTAAATACTCTTTGAATCGAAATTACCTGTTCTTAGTACTGTATAGCAGTCTATCTCGGATATTCACCAGAATTCCATTTAAACTACTCCTCTGATTTAAGTTTTCATGTGATTAAGAGATGAGAAGTGTCACGATAAATCCTCAAAAACTTGTGTGATTGAGACTATGACTCAGTGCAGATTTCACTAAGAGGTCAAAGAGGGTTAGACACTAACAACCTTTACTTGACCTGGTTTTGTGATTCGTATATCATAGGAACAGACCAGTCAGTTGAAATTTAAAACCTGCAAGGGCTTCCTGTTATTCTCCTTCTTCTAGCCCTTATCTTCTGCTCTTTCTCACTCAGGTCCTTAACCGGATTATGCATTGTATCAATTATTTCAGATAATTCATAGCTTTAAAGGAGATTCCATGCTCTGTGTCATGTTTTTATTTTATATATGTTGTCAAAATTATACTGATAACGTCAATCTACGTTCTCTCCTCTCTCTCGCCTCTTCTTCACCCACTCCATACTGTTCATGTCCTTCTTTGACTCCATTACACTGACACTTGTTCCTGATTACATGATCGTTTAACGACCTGTTGAATGCTTCAACTGAGCCGAAAGCCTTCACTCTTCTCGACGGTGCATCCCAAGTTCTAACTCCTCCTTTTGTACTTTCTTTGAACTTTTGAAACCATGTTTAAAACAGTGTCCGCTGGTTTTACAGCCAGTTATCAGAAGTAAGAGATTCACTCCATCTACTTCAACCAAATTATGATGTAAAAATCTTTACTCATCCTCTTTTGCAGCTTGTCCTGTTCAATGAAGTACATGGAAGGCTCCATTTTTACAGTCGTTGCCAGTTGTTTGATTTGAAGTCACATCCACAGTGATGTAATTGGATCATTTGAACTTGTTGCCTTGTGTCATAACCATCTTGTTTTTTATGGTGTAGATCTCGTTCCTGTATGCGTTTAGGAAACATGATAAACATAACTTTACATTGCTCTGTGCAAAGCTCTAACCCTCTGTTCCATCATATCTAATTCTCCAACACCCTGTTCCAACATGTCATTTTCCTACTCTGTCGGTATTTCTATTCTCTGTCCGTATTCAAAGCTTTACACGCATCATAATCTCGACAGCTCTCCTTACATTAGTTATTTCCTCAATCCACATCTCACATGTTTGACTTTCCTTCCAGAATTGACAAGCCCTGCAACAGAAGCAACTACTGAGTGTAAACGAGCAGATGATGAACATTTAACACCAGGTATCCAAAAGCTTCTGAGAGGAGAAATTCAACTTAATTGTTTCAGGCATTAACTTTAGAAAAACTCCGTCTCTCACATAATCATTGGTGCTTCGTGATTGAAACTCTTCTTGCGCCTGCGAAACACATGTCCACTCCAAGGAGGTACACTTAGGTCTCCGAATATAAGATATAGTTGAAGAATTTCTGCAGCACAGCCTTTCGTCCTGTATTGTCTGCACAATTTCTTCGAAAAAACAAATCAATCCAAGACTTCTCGTAAATGTTCTACCTGCCACACTGAATATTTTTATGGATACCTAACAGTCCCCAACAGTGCAAGAAATATGCTCTTGAATCGCTATATTATCCAATGCCATCGATCCCCAACCTACCCTCTTGAATTGCTTTTCGTTCTTTTCCAGTAACTACACGTTTTCAATTTGAGACTGTTGTGGCATGAGATGGAAAAGTGCTCCTGTCCATTCCCCGGATCAATACTGTCGACATCCATAATGACTTTGAAAGTGTCTTGATCTTCACCTCTCCAAAAAGAACAGTCCTAAATTAACAAAGTTATCTATGTTATTGAAGTCCAATGGCAGCAGATCCATTCTTGCAACTCTTTCCCTGTTCCTATCTAATGTCACGGTCTCACTCTGGATGTCCATCACCCACAATTGGATGCAATCATCCACTGAAGGCTGAAAGCATGTCTTACACAGTTTCATCACAACTTCTTTGATCTTCTGCTCTATGCCACCATAGATCAAGTCAAGATAGAATCATAGAACCCCTACAGTGCAGAAACAGGCCAGTTGGCACAACAATTCCACACCAACCCTCTGATGGGTATCACACCCATATTCTATTGTTCACATTTCCCCTGAATAATGCACCTAACCTACAAGTTCTTGAACAAAATGGGTAATTACCAAGGCCAGTTCAGTTAACCAGTACATCTTTGGACTGTGGGAGGAAACGTGACAGGTACAGAGGAAACGCACACAGACAGGGGGTGATTATGCAAATCGCACACAGACAGTCGCCTGAAGCTGGAATTGAACCTGGCACTCTGGCATTATACAGTAGTAGTGCTAACCATTGAACCATTGTGCCATGCAACTAAGCACCTGTGCCAAACAAAGTATGCGAATTGCTCCAGGCATACTTTAGATTTGTGAACTTGCACACATTATTCTCTGTACTTCTGATACTTTTAAAAATGTTTGTGGAGCCTTACGTTGAGAATATTTCTTAGCTATTACACATATTCGGGGCCTTGACGTGTTGAAGCTGAGTCCATATCCTCTCAACATTTAAGTAATGCTGGATTGGTCAGAGGAAGATTGTGAACATATCAATGCCCATGTTCAAGTGATGTACATTGGGAGGAACAAACTGGACTCTCCTGAGAAGCAAACCGACTATCAACCTATGGAAGGTTGAATGTGAATGCAGAATATAGGGTCAAAGGCAGGATGATTTGCAGTGTGGAGAAACAGAGGGATCTGGGGATCCATGTGCATAGGTCCTCAAAGTTGCCACCCAAGATGATAGAGTTCGGAAGAAGGCATATGGTGTGCTGGCTTTCGTTCGGAGGGAAATTGTCTTTAAGAGCTGCGAAGAGAGATTTAACAGTTTAGCCATCTACTCTCTGGATGAACAAGGTATGCGTAGAGATGATAGTACTTCATGTACAAAGAGAAGCCATAGATTTTTGATGGGAGCGGTGAAGTTAAAATAAAACCATGAGCAGCAGTGGCTTCTCTCAAAGCAACAAATGAACGGCGAGAAATGCAAACGTCCGATAGTTATGTTCAATCGTGATTACTGAGATCAATTTGGAGGCGGGTCCAAGTCTTTTCATTTTCGATTTTATTTTTCGATTTTGAAATGTCTTACAAATGCTGCAAAAGGATATTTCAGGGCGCTTTTCAATTGTTCTCTGAATTTTGACTGTGTTACAGCTTAACGAGCTATGTTTTTGCAGCAACTCATGATTGGTAACATCAAACCCATTTCTAACACAAAGAAATGCAACTTTATCGAATAATATTGCTTTCATTTCCTGATATTATGAAATATAATCTCTGACCATAACAGAATGAAATTTCACTAATAACAAATAGCAAAATGATCAATTCCTTAGGTTCTTCATTTCTGAGTCATTTCTATTCTCCCCACTGTAATTTCTTGCAGGATCTACTGGTCACCAAGATGTGTCTGACAGTGAAAACATTTTCCAACAGAATCAGGATAAATCGAGCACACTGTGTTAGAATATGATGTATGAATTCAATTGTTCTTCAGATCACAGATACCTAAATAAGAAATTACATTTTATAAAACCATGGGTTGTTCGTCAAATAATACATATCTCGTTACAAGAAATACCAGAAATTATTCTTCAAAAGACTCAGAACAGTTACTGCCCCCAGAATCAAAATCGTCAACAGGTAACTTTGAGCAAGTAAAACAAAGAGAAAAGTTATGTATGAATGATTGTGGCATTTTCTGTTTAATTCCAATCATCAACACGCACAGCTCTTTACTAACAATATCAAAATTCTTGAGTACTTGTGAGACTTGAAACATTAATTAATATTTTATTACAGTATGGTACTGATGGATTGTTTTTATTTGGTCATGCAATGTAAACTCATGAATACATATTAGAAATTGCAAATGTGTTTCAAGTGGAATAACCTAAGATTATAATCGTTTTAATGGATCAGAAAACAAAACACTTTTAAGATATTACTGTAGAACACGACTAAGAAAATGACATTAATTCAGTTGAACAACTCACAATAAGGAGCAGAAATAAGACAGACCTGCTGATTGTGGAAGTATGAAAGACAAACAGAAGTGACTGGAGAAACTCAGCAGGTCTAGCAGTATCTGTTGAGAAAAAACGCTGTTAAGTTTCGAGTATAGTATCATGTTTTCAAATCAAAGTTGAATAATTAAACTTCAATTAAAACCGTAAGGATGATGAACAGTAGTACGCTATTTGATTCCACCAGCTTACACTGTCAATCTTGAAGGTCATGACTGGTCAGACAATCCTCACGTCCACATTATAGCCAGTTTCTCATCAGTGTGTATTTCCCCTACTCATTAAGAATCTATCTATCTCAGCCCCATATGGTCTCAAATGACAGTCACTAGCGAGTTTTCTTTTCCGACCATAGTGATTTGTAAAAGTCTCATAAATTTTGAATGATATGAAAATATCTTCATAGGAAACTGAGAAACAGCAACAGAGGACCGTCCCCATGCACAATATTAGAGAAAGTGAAAAACAGAATTTAGTTTCGAGAAAACAAATTTCAGTGGGAATAGAAGTGAAATGTAATGCGCAGAGAGGGCACTTGATTAAAGAGGATTTCATCTTACACTGGTAATGCTCTGTCTCTCTCACTCACTGGAAACACAACGGACAGATTTACTTACATCCTTGCAATCAGAAACATTCCCAGAAAATGTAATGTACATGCACGTCCATAGTGGGAACGTTATCTCTCTCCTGCACTGCGACCATTAAAAAAAATGCTTGAGTCGGGAATCAAGACAAACGTTTAAAACACGTCAATTGCGTGGGCATTTCAAGTATTGCAATCTTCAAGTCCATAGGCCCAATGCAGGAAATTGGGATGAGTGTTGAGATTACTGTGTTTTTGGTCGTGTTATAATTATGCAGGATTAAATCAGACATCGTTATGAAATATTTAGTATTCTTTTTTCAACGTCTATCACCTTCTCTGTGTCTACATTTCAGTCAACTCCTCCAATGGAGAATAATGCATTACTTGGTAGCTCCAGAAAGGAAACAAAAATGAATAAAAAACAAAAATGTCAGGTTTGCTGGACAAACGAGTGTGAGAAAAGTCTCAGGACTTTAAAACATAGGTTTCTGAAAAGGATCTGATTTCTTTTCTCGAAATAATTTGCAGATTGAGGATATTCATGATCGTTGCCTTTGTATTGACACAAACATCCAACATTTCGTTTGGTATTTAAAGTAACACATGCTACTTATTGTTCTAGAGTTTGTAGAGCACAAATAATAGGCCATTCTTTCCCCAGACAGACTTCCTCTCCACAGACACAGATTGAGATTTCCCTCACTCACTCATTCCAATCGAAAGTGCCAGCATGATCTTTACAATTCGTCATCACTGTGGTCACAAAATGCAGCGTGGGATCAACCAATTTCTCTCTTTCTGTCCCCACAAAATTGACATCGACCTCCCAATTTCAAATGGTGCGTTGAGCGGCAGAGAGCAATTCAATTCGTTCTGTCAATGACAACCCAATTGACTTTACATCTATGTTTCTCGTTCACTGTGAACCAGATAGAGTCATATCCGGCTCTTTCCTTGAAAGAGACCCAAACCAACAAAACACTATGCATTAATTACAAATGTCATTTTCGGCGGGTAAACCTTTGAGCCCAACAATTATTTTTCCACATGAACAATCCCCAAACACCCAATCATTAAAACCTATGCATTCCTGGTACAGGCATTCTCTTCTTCGGCTCCACTTCCAGACCTGATGTTTTGAAACGCTGTCAACATTCGAAACAAAATGTCCATGAAAGGAGCATTGTATCGGTAGAATAATCACCAAGTCAATCATTGATGGGCTGACTTCGATCATTAGTTCACACTGGGCTGCTTACCAGAGTCTCCAAAGGTGATGCTGCTGTTGAGATACAGCAGTCAAGGATAGTAGTGGGAAGTTGCGTGTGGAGGCGGAAGAGATTGGGGAGACACTGAATGAATACTTTTCTTCAGTATTTACTCAGGAACAGGGCATTGTCGTCGATGTGAATACTGAGTCACAAATAAGTAGAATGGATGGATTTGAGGTATGTAGAGAAGAGGTGTTGGAAATCCTGGAAAAGGTGAAAATAGATAAGTCCCCTGGGCCTGATGGCATTTATCCGAGGATTCTCTGGGAAGCAAGGGAGGAGATTGCAGAGCCATTGGCCTTGATTTTTATGTCCTCTTTGTCTACAGGAGTAGTGCCAGAAGACTGGAGGATAGCAAATGTGGTTCCCTTGTTCAAAAAGGGGAGTAGGGATAACCCTAGTAACTATAGGCCGGTGAGTCTCACTTCTGTTGTGGCCAAAGTCTTAGAGAGAATTGTAAGGGATAGGATTTATGCACATCTGGATAGGAATAATGTGATCAAGGATAGTCAACATGGTTTTGTGAAGGGCAGGTCGTGCCTCACAAACTTTATTGAATTCTTTGAAAAGGTGACGAAGGAGGTTGATGAGGGGAAAGCGGTAGATGTGGTATATATGGATTTTAGTAAGGCGTTTGATAAGGTTCCCCATGGTAGGCTACTGCAGAAAATACGGAGATATGGCATTGAGGGTGAGTTGGAGGTTTGGATTAGGAATTGGCTGGATGGAAGAAGACAGAGGGTAGTAGTTGATGGCAAAGTTTCTTCATGGAGTGCCGTCACTAGCGGTGTTCCGCAAGGATCTGTTTTGGGACCATTGCTGTTTGTCATTTTTATAAATGACCTGGAAGAGGGGTTAGAAGGTTGGGTGAGCAAGTTTGCGGATGATACGAAAGTCGGAGGAGTTGTTGACAGTGAGGAAGGATGTGGCAGGTTACAGCAGGATATAGAGAAGCTGCAGAGCTGGGCAGAAAGGTGGCAAATGGAATTCAATGTAGCTAAGTGTGAGGTGAATCACTTTGGGAAGAATAACAAAAAGATGGAGTACTGGGCTAATGGTCGGATACTTGGTAGTGTGGATGAGCAGAGGGATCTTGGTGTCCATGTACACAGATCTCTGAAAGTTGCCACCCAGGTAAATAGTGCGGTGAGGAAGGCATATGGCGTACTCGCTTTTATTGGTAGAGGAATTGAGTTCCGGAGTCCTGAGGTCATGATGCAGTTGTATAAGACTCTGGTGCGGCCGCATCTGGAATATTGTGTGCAGTTTTGGTCGCCATACTCTCGGAAGGATGTGGAGGCACTGGAACGGGTGCAGAGGAGGTTTACCAGGATGTTGCCTGGGATGGAAGGAAGATCGTATGAGGAAAGACTGAGACACTTGGGGCTGTTTTCATTAGAGAAAAGAAGGTTTAGGGGTGACTTGATTGAGGTGTACAAGACGATTAGGGGGTTAGATAGGGTTGACAGTGTGAACCTTTTCCCGCGTATGGAGTCGGGTATTACAAGGGGGCATAGCTTTAAATTAAGGGGGGGGGTAGATATAGGACTGAAGTTAGGGGTAGGTTCTTCACTCAGCGAGTCGTAAGTTCATGGAATGCCCTGCCAGTAGCAGTGGTGGACTCTCCCTCTTTATGGGCATTTAAGCGGGCATTGGATAGGTATATGGAGGATAGTGGGTTAGTATAGGTTAGGTTGACTTGGATCGGCGCAACATCGAGGGCCAAAGGGCCTGTACTGCGCTGTATTCTTCTATGTTCTATGTTCTATGTTCTATAGGTTCACGTCATTCATCTTCAGTCAGGCAGAATGTCTTGATATTCCGAATGGCACATTCAGCACTGCTCACTATGTTACACATGCAACGACAATGGTTATTTATGCTATTTTTATAAGCCAAAGATTTACATTAATGTAAGTTCCATGCAAACTCAGGAGTTTGCATTGGAAGAATTTACATACCTGAAACAAAGAAGCATCTCATTAGTTTGTTTAGTCCCGAAACAGTCTCCATAATGAAGGATGCATGGTAACTGAGATTAGCTTCAGAATAAGCGACACAAATAACCTGAGAAGAGATATGGGCAGGTTTTATTTGCAGGATAGAAATTTGGAACATAGAATATAATGGGACAAAATGTGATATTATCTCAATTTAAATGCAAATTGGACAGAATGGGAAGATGGAAATGAAAACAATGCGATTATAAAGCAAAATAAACATTCAGCAGATCTTGCATCATCTGTGGAAAGAGAAACAGAGCTAGCATTTCGGGTCCAGAGAATCTTCTTCACAATTTAAAACCTGAAACGTTAAATCTCCATGGATTCCGTCAGTCCTGCTGCAATTTATCCAGACATTTCAGTTTTTGTTTCAGATTCCCAGCGTCCACAATCCTTTGTCTCCTTCGCTTCTTTTTCTTTTGTATGACAGTCTAAAGATTGTGATACAATGGAAATGTCAAGCTTTGTTGTCTTAAGATACGTAAAATCTCCAAAGTCATGCAGGACCACAGGCATGTTCTTCCACTAAAGGCAGAAGGCTGTAAGTCAGCAAGGGTCGAAATAGTGCAGCATCGTTTTAAAGTGAGAGACAGGACATTTGGGGAAGATTTGAGAGAAATGAACAGTAACAGTCTGGATTGCACAATCTTGGAGGGATGTTGACACGGGAAATGTCACAATCTTTAGACAACACTTGGAAAAACAGTTGAAGTAACATAGTATCCAATGTTATGCCTCTCTTCCGGGAGAGTAGGTGTTTTGTATATCGTGTATTGTTTACAGGAGAGACACAGTTTGATGGTTCGCTTCCAACTTAAGGAGGCGATGAAAGAGACAATTAGTGGCAGTTTCACTGGAGGGTCAACACACCTCAGCTGGAGGAAGAGGGTGAGAAAAAAGTGCCGTCCTGGCAATCTCTGCCGGTGTGGGAAGTGAAGCCATTCGGCTGAGACCCCACTGCAAATCGACAATCATACCAAGTGAACGACCAACCACAATGTTTACCTTGTTTAATACACAGGTAACACAGAAACCATGCAGTTACTGAGTCATGGAAAACCTGCAGCACAAGAAAAGGACCTTCAACTGATCAACTTATGGCCAGACAAAAGCAAAAGCCGAATAATTCGAAACCCATTTTACAATATTTAACCCAGAACCTTGTTTGCCTTCGTAGTTCAAAGGCATATCTAAATATTTGTTTCCAATTATATGAGCGATTCAGAATCCCACCTCAATTCTTTAAGAAATTTTGCCTCACACATCCTCCACACCTTCTGTCCATTACCTCAAATCTATGTTCCCATCCCTGACTTTGATGCCTCCATCAACGTGAAAAGTTGGTTTTCCTCTTTAGAGCATAGAACATTACATCGCAGCACAGGCCCTTCGGCCCTGGATGATGTGCCGACCTGTGAGAACAATCTGAAGACCATCTAAGCTATACTATTCCATTCTCGTTCATATGTCTATCGAACGACAATTTAATTACTCTGTTTACTCTGTCTGTATCCTCCATAATTTTATTCATTTACACAATTTTCCCATCTCAATATCCTCAGCTATGAGTAAAATACACCTAATCTGTTCAAATCCTCTTCATATGTGAGAATCTTCAGCCCAGGGAAGATCGCCGTAAATCATCTCTGCACCCTAACTGCTGCAATCAAATCCCTCCACAATGTAGGTTCAGTATCAACATTCAATTCGCCAGCTGTAGTGCAATTAACTTTACACGAGCTGCATTAATTTAGATAAATATATTGTCTTCTGTATCTGTGCTGGTTTCAGGGGTTGCTTTAATTTCAGTGTCGTCACTCATTATCATGATTGTTTTTTTTAGAGTATGTCTTAGTTTAAGGGGCGGTATGAATTTGTCACCTAATGTACTGTCAGGATCATTTCACCAAATGGTTGGTGGGAATCTGGAACTCAATGTTTGTAAGGGTGGTAGAAATAGAAACCTTCAAAACTTTACTGAAGTATTTAGGTGTGAACTTTGGTTACCAAGGGATGCAGCGCTCTGAACCAAAAGCTCGTAATGGGATCAGAATAATGAAGAGAATAACGGAGTCTGATCAGCCAAAGGAATATTTTTTCTGCGTTATTAATATCCAACAATCTTTGTATCTATTTTCCATAATTTCAGAATCTGTATTAGTTTCAGACATCTCACTAGAGTCAGTCATTCAATCTCACTTGCGTACTTGACCACATCACACTCCCAACATTCATAATATGCCCCTCCTCTCAGTCACTATGTCTCAGCCACTTCAATGTCTGTGTCTAACCCCTTTAGTCAATACATCACAATCCCCTCAGTCACCATGTCTCAGCCACTTCAATGTCTGTGTCTAACCCCTTTAGTCAATACATCACAATCCCCTCAGTCACCATGTCTCAGCAACTTCAATGTCTGTGTCACACCCCCTTAGTCAATACATCACAATCCCCTCAGTCACCATGTCTCAGCCACTTCAATGTCTGTGTCTAACCCCTTTAGTCAATACATCACAATCCCCTTAGTCACCATGTCTCAAACACTTCAATGACTGCGTCTAACCCCTTTAGTCAATACATCACAATCCCCTCAGTCACCATGTCTCAGCCACTTCAATGTCTGTTTCTAACCCCTTTAGTCAATACATCACAATCCCCTTAGTCACCATGTCTCAAACACTTCAATGTCTGTGTCCCACCCCCTTAGTCAATACATCACAATCCCCTCAGTCACCATGTCTCAGTCACTTCAATGTCTGTGTCTCACCCCTTTAGTCAATACATCACAATCCCCTCAGTCACCATGTCTCAGCAACTTCAATGTCTGTGTCACACCCCCTTAGTCAATACATCACAATCCTCTCAGTCACCATGTCTCAGTCACTTCAATGTCTGTGTCACACCCCCTTAGTCAATACATCACAATCCCCTTAGTCACCATGTCTCAGCCACTTCAATGTCTGTGTCCCACCCCCTTAGTCAATACATCACAATCCCCTCAGTCACCATGTCTCAGTCACTTCAATGTCTGTGTCACACCCCCTTAGTCAATACATCACAATCCCCTCAGTCACCATGTCTCAGCCACTTCAATGTCTGTGTCCCACCCCCTTAGTCAATACATCACAATCCCCTCAGTCACCATGTCTCAGCCACTTCAATGTCTGTGTCCCACCCCCTTCGTCAATACATCACAATCCGCTCAGTCACCATGTCTCAGTCTGGATAAATTGCAACAAGACTGACAGAATCCATGGAGATTTAACGTTTCAGGTTTTAAATTGTGAAGAAGATTCTCTGGACCCGAAATGCAAGCTCTGTTTCTCTTTCCATAGATGATGCAAGATCTGCTGAATGTTTATTTTGCTTTATAATCGCATTGTTTTCATTTCCATCATCCCATTCTGTCCAATTTGCATTTAAATTGAGATAATATCACATTTTGTCCCATTATATTCTATGTTCCAAATTTCTATCCTGCAACTAAAACCTGCCCATATCTCTTCTCAGATTATTTCTGTCGCTTATTCTGAAGCTAATCTCAGTTACCATGCATCCTTCATTATGGAAGACTGTTACGGGACTAAAAAACAAACTAATGAGATGCTTCTTTGTTTCAGGTATGTAAATTCTTCCAATGCAAAATCTTGAGTTTGCATGGAACTTACATTAATGTAAATCTTTGGCTTATAAAAATAGCATAAATAACCATTGTCATTGCATGTGTAACATAGTGGGCAGTGCTGAATGTGCCATTCGGAATATCAAGACATTCTGCCTGACTGAAGATGAATGATGTGAACATATAACCCGCTGTACCTCAACAGCAGCATCACCTTTGGAGACTCTGGTAAGCAGCCCAGTGTGAACTAATGATCGAAGTCAGCCCATCAATGATTGACTTGGTGATTATTCTACCGATGCAATGCTCCTTTCATGGACATTTTGTTTCAAATGTTGACAGCGTTTCAAAACATCAGGACTGGAAGTGGAGCCGAAGAAGAGAATGCCTGTACCAGGAATGCATAGGTTTTAATGATTGGGTGTTTGGGGATTGTTCATGTGGAAAAATAATTGTTGGGCTCAAAGGTTTACCCGCCGAAAATGACATTTGTAATTAATGCATAGTGTTTTGTTTGTTTGGGTCTCTTTCAAGGATATGACTCTATCTGGTTCACAGTGAACGAGAAACATAGATGTAAAGTCAATTGGGTTGTCATTGACAGAACGAATTGAATTGCTCTCTGCCGCTCAACGCACCATTTGAAATTGGGAGGTCGATGTCAATTTTGTGGGGACAGAAAGAGAGAAATTGGTTGATCCCACGCTGCATTTTGTGACCACAGTGATGACGAATTGTAAAGATCATGCTGGCACTTTCGATTGGAATGAGTGAGTGAGGGAAATCTCAATCTGTGGAGAGGAAGTCTGTCTGGGGAAAGAATGGCCTATTATTTGTGCTCTACAAACTCTAGAACAATAAGTAGCATGTGTTACTTTAAATACCAAACGAAATGTTGGATGTTTGTGTCAATACAAAGGCAACGATCATGAATATCCTCAATCTGCAAATTATTTCGAGAAAAGAAATCAGATCCTTTTCAGAAACCTATGTTTTAAAGTCCTGAGACTTTTCTCACACTCGTTTGTCCAGCAAACCTGACATTTTTGTTTTTTATTCATTTTTGTTTCCTTTCTGGAGCTACCAAGTAATGCATTATTCTCCATTGGAGGAGTTGACTGAAATGTAGACACAGAGAAGGTGATAGACGTTGAAAAAAGAATACTAAATATTTCATAACGATGTCTGATTTAATCCTGCATAGTTATAACACGACCAAAAACACAGTAATCTCAACACTCATCCCAATTTCCTGCATTGGGCCTATGGACTTGAAGATTGCAATACTTGAAATGCCCACGCAATTGACGTGTTTTAAACGTTTGTCTTGATTCCCGACTCAAGCATTTTTTTTAATGGTCGCAGTGCAGGAGAGAGATAACGTTCCCACTATGGACGTGCATGTACATTACATTTTCTGGGATTGTTTCTGAGTGCAAGGATGTAAGTAAATCTGTCCGTTGTGTTTCCAGTGAGTGAGAGAGACAGAGCATTACCAGTGTAAGATGAAATCCTCTTTAATCAAGTGCCCTCTCTGCGCATTACATTTCACTTCTATTCCCACTGAAATTTGTTTTCTCGAAACTAAATTCTGTTTTTCACTTTCTCTAATATTGTGCATGGGGACGGTCCTCTGTTGCTGTTTCTCAGTTTCCTATGAAGATATTTTCATATCATTCAAAATTTATGAGACTTTTACAAATCACTATGGTCGGAAAAGAAAACTCGCTAGTGACTGTCATTTGAGACCATATGGGGCTGAGATAGATAGATTCTTAATGAGTAGGGGAAATACACACTGATGAGAAACTGGCTATAATGTGGACGTGAGGATTGTCTGACCAGTCATGACCTTCAAGATTGACAGTGTAAGCTGGTGGAATCAAATAGCGTACTACTGTTCATCATCCTTACGGTTTTAATTGAAGTTTAATTATTCAACTTTGATTTGAAAACATGATACTATACTCGAAACTTAACAGCGTTTTTTCTCAACAGATACTGCTAGACCTGCTGAGTTTCTCCAGTCACTTCTGTTTGTCTTTCATACTTCCACAATCAGCAGGTCTGTCTTATTTCTGCTCCTTATTGTGAGTTGTTCAACTGAATTAATGTCATTTTCTTAGTCGTGTTCTACAGTAATATCTTAAAAGTGTTTTGTTTTCTGATCCATTAAAACGATTATAATCTTAGGTTATTCCACTTGAAACACATTTGCAATTTCTAATATGTATTCATGAGTTTACATTGCATGACCAAATAAAAACAATCCATCAGTACCATACTGTAATAAAATATTAATTAATGTTTCAAGTCTCACAAGTACTCAAGAATTTTGATATTGTTAGTAAAGAGCTGTGCGTGTTGATGATTGGAATTAAACAGAAAATGCCACAATCATTCATACATAACTTTTCTCTTTGTTTTACTTGCTCAAAGTTACCTGTTGACGATTTTGATTCTGGGGGCAGTAACTGTTCTGAGTCTTTTGAAGAATAATTTCTGGTATTTCTTGTAACGAGATATGTATTATTTGACGAACAACCCATGGTTTTATAAAATGTAATTTCTTATTTAGGTATCTGTGATCTGAAGAACAATTGAATTCATACATCATATTCTAACACAGTGTGCTCGATTTATCCTGATTCTGTTGGAAAATGTTTTCACTGTCAGACACATCTTGGTGACCAGTAGATCCTGCAAGAAATTACAGTGGGGAGAATAGAAATGACTCAGAAATGAAGAACCTAAGGAATTGATCATTTTGCTATTTGTTATTAGTGAAATTTCATTCTGTTATGGTCAGAGATTATATTTCATAATATCAGGAAATGAAAGCAATATTATTCGATAAAGTTGCATTTCTTTGTGTTAGAAATGGGTTTGATGTTACCAATCATGAGTTGCTGCAAAAACATAGCTCGTTAAGCTGTAACACAGTCAAAATTCAGAGGACAATTGAAAAGCGCCCTGAAATATCCTTTTGCAGCATTTGTAAGACATTTCAAAATCGAAAAATAAAATCGAAAATGAAAAGACTTGGACCCGCCTCCAAATTGATCTCAGTAATCACGATTGAACATAACTATCGGACGTTTGCATTTCTCGCCGTTCATTTGTTGCTTTGAGAGAAGCCACTGCTGCTCATGGTTTTATTTTAACTTCACCGCTCCCATCAAAAATCTATGGCCTCTCTTTGTACATGAAGTACAATCATCTCTACGCATACCTTGTTCATCCAGAGAGTAGGTGGCTAAACTGTTAAATCTCTCTTCGTAAGACAAACCCACACATCTCTGGAATCAATTTCGTGAACAGTCCCTGATTTGCCTCCAATAAACCAGCACAACTCCTCAATTCCCACAACTGCACTTAATACTTCAGATGCAGCCACACTAAAGCATTGTCCATGGTAAGTAACTCAGCATCAAATGCCAGAATTATATTTAGCTCACATATGTCCTGCTGTACCTGCATACATATGCACGAGGATACACAGGTCGGATCCGGATTCTCGAAGGCTTTCCAGAATCCACAAGTCTCAAGTCAGAAAGGGTTGGCATAACTCTCATTTGTCTGCACGAAAGGAATCTTAAATTTGTTTCTTTCCAGATTTAAATAGTACGTTGACTTCATAAAGATATAACTTCACATTTATCCGTGGTATAATCCATCAGCGAGTTTTTAGACCAATCACTGCAGCAATCCAAACTCATCTATAAATGTCTTGTTTATTTAATGCGGCTCATCCAATTCAGCAATATTGATTGCAAACAGATGGCTCCTGAGACCTGAACCTTTGGTACGCCAATATCTGCATCTTGCCAACGAGAAGCAGTGAATGATTTTCTATTTTCTGTTTTTAAATTGTTAGAACATAGAACAAAGAAGAGTATAGCACTGCACAGGTCCATCAGCCCTTGATGTGGTGCCGACATTTTATCTTATTCTATGATCAGACTAAGCTACATACCTTCATTGTATTTAACTTCCATGTGTCTATCCGTGAGTCGCTTAATTCTCCCTTATGTATCTGACTGTACTACAACTGCTGGGTGTGCATCCCACACACCCACCACTCTTCTCGTAAAGAACCTACCTCTGACATCTCCGTAAAGCTTCTCCCAATAACCCTATAATTATGCCCTATCATAATACAATCTTCTGGCCTTGGAAGAAGTCTCTGTCCATCCACTGTATCCAAGTCTCTCGACATCTTGTCCAACTCGATCAAGTCACGGCTCCTCCGTCTTCACTCCAGTGAGAAAAGTCATCAACCTTCCATCATAAGACATGCGTTCCAGGCAGGCAGCATCTTGGTAAATCTCCCCAGGACCATCTCTAAAACTTCCACATCGTTCCTATAATGAGGCGACCAGAACTGAACACAATATTACAAATGCAGTCTAACCAGAAATCGTTCGAGCTGCAGCAGAGCTTCGCAGCTCTTAAAGACAATTTCCCTCCGAACGAAAGCCAGCACACCATATGCCTTCTTCCGAACTCTATCATCTTGGGTGGCAACTTTGAGGACCTATGCACATGGATCCCCAGATCCCTCTGTTTCTCCACACTGCAAAGCATCCTGCCTTTGACCCTATATTCTGCATTCACATTCAAGCTTCCAAAGTGAAGGACTTCACATTTTTCTAGTTCAAACTCCATCTGCCACTTATCAGCCCCTTTCTGCATCATGTTAAAGTCCCGTTGCAACCTACAACAGCCCTCCACACTGGTCACAAATTCACCAACATTCGTGTCATGGACAAACTTACTCACCCAACCTTCCACTTCCTCGCCCAAGTCATTTCTAAAACATCATCAAAAGCAGAGGTCCCAGAACCGATCCCTGTGTAACACCACTGATTACTGAACTCCAGCCTGAATATTTTCTATCTACCACCACATTTGTGTTCTATGGGCCAGTGAATTCACCATCCACACAGACAGGCTTCCCTGCATCCCTTCTTCTTACTTCCTGAATGAGCCTGCCATGGGAAAACTTATGAAATGCATTACAAAAATCAGTATACACGAGATCCAAATAATGCAGTTCCAAAACACAGTGAGTTGCTGAAGTGAAGGTGAGACTTCATTCATTTATTAAGCAAACTTAACGAAATACACAAACAAACCAAAACTCTTAAAACTATGAAATTTGAATTGATACTTCAACATGGTTCGATGAGTGTTCACTTAATTTGCTGAGTCATGTTAGAGATATTTAGCTAATTTATCAAATCCAGGTGAAATCTTCAAACGTACAGCAGGAAGTTGTCAAATTGATGAACAGTTTTGGTAAGGATAATGCTGAGGAAAGAATTTAAAAAATCGATACAATATCTGATTAATTATGCTTGCTCCTCTGAATGACTTTTCAGACTTTTTTGCCGTGTATTGTCTCAGCAACTTTTAAAAGAATAGTTTTTTTATAAGGTTACTTACATTTCCAGAGACCAGCTTTTAACAAATGAAACATTGAACTGAATGGAAGAGAAATTCGCAAGTGACTGTTGTGTGCAACATTTTTGTGATAATATTTTAATGTCTATGAGCCCAAGTGTTGATGTTCGTTCCTCTGTTACAAACATATTGTTTTTTAATTCACTCTCAAATCTGCTTTATTTTCCATTCAAATATCATTTACGTTACGGCTGCGACCAGACATTCTTCAAATATGTTGCAATCTCTGGTGATCTTATATGATTCCTTACTCGTGCCAAAGTCCCATGTCTCCCAACCTCTTTCATAGAATCTTAGAATAACACAATGCAGAAGAGGCACTTTAAACAATTGAATCTCTGCTAACTTAGCTATGCCATATCAAAAGGGGTCCCACTTGTGCACTCAGCCAATAACCTTGAAAATTATGACACTAGTGTTCATGCAAGTATTGGCTAAAAGTCGATTACTCTCCAAGGCAAAGCGTTTCAGAATACCACCACTTCTGGGTTTTCATTTTTGTCAGGAATTCCCCTGTGACTATCCTGTACTTCACTGTAAAACAATGTGCCCACTTTTTTGGTATCCCTTAGTCGAAGGGAGACATCTGTTTCCTCATCTCCATGACCACGCCTCTCTCAATCATATATATATTGCTCGACCTGGTTGCTCACAGTAAGCAACACGGGCTTCTGCAGCCTCCATTCAGAGCTCTTCCTTCCAGTTGTGTACTGCCATCCTGCATTCTTCATGAGGCAAGCCCTAGTCCCTACTGAACGTTTTCCAATATACTGGCAACGTGCAAATGCAGACATGTCAAGTCTTCCATACTAATAGTCTCAGTGAGCCCATACAGAACAAAAACTCTCGGAATGCTTGAATTAAATTCACGCCTTCAAACCTGTTAGTAAAATAAAGTTTCTTCCTCTTTGAATTGGAAGAAGGGATAAGAAAATCGTTCTCTGAAGAACGACATTAAGTGCAATCACAACTGTTTCTTTTTAAAATAATCTACCATTTAACCCCACTTTTCAATCTGTTTCTACAGACCTTTGACAGGAATGACATTTGTCTATTCCTGTGTACTATCCAAAGGCAGCATGAATTACGAAATCGTCTTTTTTTATTGGAATGGACCCCTTGTGATTGCCCTGTTGCCTGTAAAGTAAAAGAAAAGAATCGAGATTGACTTTGTTTTTCTCTGCAGGTCCCGAGTTTTCACATTGTTCACATCTTCCTTCTTCCCTTGTAAAAGTCTAATATGCGAAATACTCCAACAAACACGACCGATGCACACCCAACACCATATCACATATCCCTTCACCAATACAATAAGCCATACCTCACACAATATTAAAAGCCTGTTTACAAACACAACAGTCCACCCTCCACGGTATATGAAAAGTGTTTTCATGGATACAAAAATGCATGTTTCACAGTACATACACCACCCCCCCCTTTACCAATGCAATCACACACACGCCACACAATATCAAAAACACCTTCACCAAACAATTTCCGTCCACCAATGCCCTACCCCGACAACATCCTATTCATTGATCTAGTTCTCAGTTGCTAGGCAACCACTGAATATTCTTCATTTTAGTGGTCATTGGGGCTTTTTTTCCTTTTGTTTGTCGAGTTTTGGCAGCAGATTCTTGCATGGGAGATGATCTTTCAGCATCATCTGTACCTGGGGAGAGATGCAATTTTTTCGGTGAGGAGTCGGGTATGAAAATGAGGAATTGCAGTTATATTGCAACTGACCGAATGAATTCAGAACACATCACTAAACCCCTATCACCATTGATATCCATTTTGTCTAAAATAAGGAGAACTCCTGTCCCATCAATGACTGAGGAATCCCTTCATATAGATGCTGCGGTATGAGGAACTGTCTCCCAATCCATCAATGACAGTTCCATCACTGAATCAGAAAGTGAAGACTCATCAGTGTCATTTTAACAAAACCATCACGGGATATGTTGACGATGCAGCTCAGGATGTGCTATAATTTACAACTACGGATGATCAGTTAATGCTGACTATGACAATTTAATCAGGGGTTGAAGTAACTGGGTATAACAGCAGAACAAACCCCTTACCTTTTCAAGATAGTCGGTTTGCTTCTCAGGAGAGTCCAGTTTGTTCCTGCCAATGTACATCACTTGAACATGGGCATTGATATGTTCACAATCTTCCTCTGACAAATCCAGCATTACTAAAATGTTGAGAGGATATGGACTCAGCTTCAACACGTCAAAGCCCCGAATATGAGTAATAGCTAAGAAATATTCTCAACGTAAGCCTCCACAAACATTTTAAAACATATCAGAAGTACAGAGAATAATGTGTGCAAGTTCACAAGTCTAAAGTATGCTAGGAGCGATTCGCATTCATTGGTTGGCACAGGTGCTTAGTTGCATGGCACAATGGTTCAGTGGTTAGCACTACTACTGTATAATGCCAGAGTGCCAGGTTCAATTCCAGCTTCAGGCGACTGTCTGTGTGCGATTTGCATAATCACCCCCTGTCTGTGTGCGTTTCCTCTGTACCTGTCACTTTTCCTCCCACAGTCCAAAGATGTACCGGTTAAGTGAACTGGCCTTGGTAATTACCCATTTTGTTCAAGAACTTGTAGGTTAGGTGCATTATTCAGGGGAAATGTGAATAATAGAATATGGGTGTAATACCCATCAGAGGGTTGATGTGGAATTGTTGTGCCAACTGGCCTGTTTCTGCACTGCAGGGGTTCTATGATTCTATCTTGACTTGATCTATGGTGGCATAGAGCAGAAGATCAAAGAAGTTGTGATGAAACTGTGTAAGACATGCTTTCAGCCTTCAGTGGATGATTGCATCCAATTGTGGGTGATTGACATCCAGAGTGAGACCGTGACATTAGATAGGAACAGGGAAAGAGTTGCAAGAATGGATCTGCTGCCATTGGACTTCAATAACATAGATAACTTTGTTAATTTAGGACTGTTCTTTTTGGAGAGGTGAAGATCAAGACACTTTCAAAGTCATTATGGATGTCGACAGTATTGATCCGGGGAATGGACAGGAGCACTTTTCCATCTCATGCCACAACAGTCTCAAACTGAAAACGTGTAGTTACTGGAAAGGAACGAAAAGCAATTCAAGAGGGTAGGTTGGGGATCGATGGCATTGGATAATATAGCGATTCAAGAGCATATTTCTTGCACTGTTGGGGACTGTAACGTATCCATAAAAAATATTCAGTGTGGCAGGTAGAACATTTACGAGAAATCTTGGATTGATTTGTTTTTTCGAAGAAATTGTGCAGACAATACAGGACGAAAGGCTGTGCTGCAGAAATTCTTCAACTATGTCTTATATTCGGAGACCTAAGTGTACCTCCTTGGAGTGGACATGTGTTTCGCAGGCGCAAGGAGAGTTTCAATCACGAAGCACCAACGATTGTGTGAGAGACGGAGTTTTTCTAAAGTTAATGCCTGAAACAATTAAGTTGAATTTCTCCTCTCAGAAGCTTTTGGATACCTGGTGTTAAATGTTCATCATCTGCTCGTTTACACTCAGTAGTTGGTTCTGTTGCAGGGCTTGTCGATTCTGGAAGGAAAGACAAACACGTGAGATGTGGATTGAGGAAATAACTAATGTAAGGAGAGCTGTCGAGATTATGATGCGTGTAAAGCTTTGAATATGAATGGAGAATAGAAATACCGACAGAGTAGGAAAATGAAATGTTGGAACAGGGTGTTGGAGAATTAGATATGATGGAACAGAGGGTTAGAGCTTTGCACAGAGCAATGTAAAGTTATGTTTATCATGTTTCCTAAACGCATACAGGAACCAGATCTACACCATAAAAACAAGATGGTTATGACACGAGGCAACTAGTTCAAATGATCCAATTACATCACTGTGGATGTGACTTCAAATCAAACAACTGGCAACGACTGTAAAACTGGAGCCTTCCATGTACTTCATTGAACAGGACAAGCTGCAAAAGAGGATGAGTAAAGATTTTTACAATCACAATTTGGTTGAAGTAGATGGAGTGAATCTCTTACTCCTGATAACTGGCTGTAAAACCAGCGGACACTGTTTTAAACATGGTTTCAAAAGTTCAAAGAAAGTACAAAAGGAGGAGTTAGAACTTGGGATGCACCGTCGAGAAGAGTGAAGGCTTTCGGCTCAGTTGAAGCATTCAACAGGTCGTTAGACGATCATGTAATCAGGAACAAGTGTCAGTGTAATGGAGTCAAAGTAGGACATGAACAGTATGGAGTGGGTGAAGAAGAGGCGAGAGAGAGGAGAGAACGTAGATTGACGTTATCAGTATAATTTTGACAACATATATAAAATAAAAACATTACACAGAGCCTGGAATCTCCTTTAAAGCTATGAATTATCTGAAATAATTGATACAATGCATAATCCGGTTAAGGACCTGAGTGAGAAAGAGCAGAAGATAAGGGCTAGAAGAAGGAGAATAACAGGAAGCCCTTGCAGGTTTTAAATTTCAACTGACTGGTCTGTTCCTATGATATACGAATCACAAAACCAGGTCAAGTAAAGGTTGTTAGTTTCTAACCCTCTTTGACCTCTTAGTGAAATCTGCATGAGTCATAGTCTCAATCACACAAGTTTTTGAGGATTTATCGTGACACTTCTCATCTCTTAATCACATGAAAACTTAAATCAGAGGAGTAGTTTAAATGGAATTCTGGTGATTATCCGAGATAGACTGCTATACAGTACTAAGAACAGGTAATTTCGATTCAAAGAGTATTTACTAGTCAGGGTTTTTTTCCCCACTTTGAAGGGCTTCAGATTTGTTGGACATTGGGACCGGTTCTGGGGAATGTGGGACTATTATAAAGTGGACAGACATCTGAACCAGTCCGGAACCAATGCCTTGGAGGAGTATTTGCTACTGCTGTTGGGGAGGTTTTAAACAAATGTGGCAGGGGCCTGGGAACCAGAAGAGAAAACAAGTAGGCAGCGAGGTGGAAACTCGAGACTGTAAGAATCATGAAGATAGCATTAATAAAGGGAAGAGTAGCCAGGGAATGGATAAGCTCAAGGGAACTGGTGGCCTGAAATGCATCTACTTTCATGCAAGAAGTCTAGTGTATAAGGCAGATGAACTTAGGGCTTGGATTGGTGCCTGGAAGTATGACGTTATTGCAATCACAGAGACTTGTTTGAAGGAAGGACATGATGATTGTTAACTAAATGTTCCACGTTATAGACGCTTCATACAGGACAGGGAGGGAAATAAAAGGGGCCGGTGGAGTTGCATTGCTGGTCAGGGATGATATCACGGCTGTGCTAAAGAAGGACACTATGGAGATAGTGGGTAGCGAGGCATTATGGGTGGAACTGAGAAATAAGAAGTGTGCAATTACATTGTTGGGCCTATATTACAGCCCTCCCAACAGTGAGCGTGAGATAGAAGAACAAATAGTAAACAGATTATGGAAAGATGCAGAGGCATTAGTTTAGTAGTGATGGGAGATTTTACTTTTCTGAACATTGACTGGGATACACTTAGCGTCAGAGGTCTGGATGGGGTAGAATTTGTAAGAAGGGTGTAGGAGAGTTTTCTAGAGCAGTATGTCAATAGTCCGATGAGGGAAAGGGCCATATTGGACTTGGTACTGCGGATCGAGCCAGGACAGGTGGTAGAAGTTTCAATGGGGGATTACTTTGGGAACAGTGACCACAATTCTGTAAGTTTTAGAATACTCGTAGATAAAGATGAGAGTTGTCCTAAGGGAAGAGTACTAAACTGGGCCAAGACGAGTTATATCAAAATTAGGCCGGAGCTCTGAAATGTGGTTTGAACACAGTTATTTGCAGGGCAGTGCACATTTGATATGTGGGAGGCTTTCAAAGATAGGTTAAAGATAGTGTCAGAAAGGCATATCTCGTTGAAGGATAGGAAGGGCAAGATTCATGAACCGTAGATGACAGAAAAAAATGTACGACTAGCCAAAAGGAAAAGGAAAGCGTCTCTCAGATCTGGGCAGCTAAGAACAGAACAGGCGCTGCAGGAATATAGGAAGAGTAAGACTGGTCTTAAACGATGAATCAAGCGCTCTAAAAACGGTCATGAAATACAAATTTAAGGCAAATCCCAAGCATCTTATTGTTATATAAGAAGCAAGTGTGTAACTAGAGAAAGGATTGGTCCACTAAAGAATAGTGAAGGAAGGCTGTGTGTCGAACCTGAGAGAATGGGTGAGATTCTGAATGATTACTTTGCATCAGTGTTCACTGAGGAGAGGAGCATGAATCTTGAGATTAGAGATAGAAGTTTGATTAGTCTGGATCACGTTGACATAAGTAGGAAAGAGATGTTAGGTAGGCTAGAGGTTATTAATGTGGACAAATTAGCAGGACCAGATGGGCTCTATCCCAGGTTGCTGAGGAGAGGCGAGAGAGGAAATACCTGGGGCCCTGACAGATATATTTGTGGCATCCTTGAATACAGGTGAGGTGCTGGAGGACTGGAAGGTTGCGCGTGTTCTCCCCCTGTACAATTAGGGTAGTAGGAATATATAGCTACAGACAAGTAAGCCTAATTTCGGTGGTGGGAAAGTTGCTGGAGAGGGTACTGAGAGATTGGATCTGTTTATATTTAGAAAAGAACGGGCTTATCAGTGATAGGTAACATGGTTTTGTGCGGGGGAGGACGTGCCTTACCAACTTAATAGAGATCTTTGAGGAAGTGACCAAATTGATAGATGAAGGAAGGGCTGTTGATGTCATATACATGGATTTTAGTGTGGCGTTTGATAAGGTTCCCCATGGTAGACTAATGGAGAAAGTGAAATCACATGGTGTGCAGGGTGTTCCAGCTAGGAGGATAAAGAACTGGTTGAGAAACAGGAGACAGAGTGTAGTAGCTAGAGGGAGTTTCTTGAAATGGAGGAAGATCATCAGTGTTGTTCCACAGGGTCAGTGTTGGAGCCACTGTTTTTTGTGATATACATAGATGATCCGGAGGAGGGCACCGTTGGTATTATCAGCAAGTTTGCAGATGACACGAAGATTGGTGGAGTAGCAGAAAGCATAAGGGACTGTGAAAAAATACAAGAGGATATAGATAGACTGGAGAGTTGGGCCGAAAAATGGCAGATGAATTTCAATCCAGACAAATGTGAGGTGATGCATTTAGGCAAGACTAACTCCAGAGCGAATTACGCAATCAATGGAAGAGCCTTGGGAAAAGTTGATGGGCAGAAAGATCTGGGAGTGCAGGTCCATTGTACCCTGAATGTTGCTGCACAGGTGGACAGAGTGGTCAAGAAGGCATATAGTATGCTTTCCTTCATTGTGCGGTGTGTTGAGTATAAGAGCTCAACTAGCCTCTAGCCTACCCAACATCTCTTTCCTACTTATGTCAACGTGATCCAGACTAATCAAACTTCTATCTCTAATCTCAAGATTCATGCTCCTCTCCTCAGAGTCATGTTAAAATTGTACAGCACGTTCATTCAGCTGCATTTGGAATACTGTGTTACAGTTCTGGTCGCCACATTACCAAAAGGATGTGGACGATTTGGAGAGGTTGCAGAGAAGGTTTACGAGGATGTTGCCTGGTATGGAAGGAGCCAGCTATGCAGAGAGGTTGAGTAGGTTAGGTTTATTTTCATGAGAAAAAAAGGAGATTATGAGGAACCTGATTGAGGTCAAGAAAATCATGAAGGGTATAGACAAGGTTGATAGAGACAAGCTTTTTCCCAGGATGAAGGATTCCATAACGAGAGGTCACGCTTTCAAGGTGACATGTGGAAAGTTTAAGGGGGATACACGGGGCAAGTACTTCACACAGAGAGTGGTGGGTGTTTGGAACGCGTTGCCAGCAGAGGTGGTAGAGGCAGGTACGGTAGATTCATTTAAAATGTATCTGGATAGATGCATGAGTAGGTGGAGAGCAGAGGGATACAGATGCTTAGGAATTGACCGACAGGTTTCGACAGTATATTTGGATAGGCTCAGGCTTAGAGGGCCGTAGGGCCTGTTCCTGGGCTGCAAATTTTCTTTGTTCTTTGTTTCAATTACAAGGGCGGGGGGCACAGGCTCAATGTGAGATGGTGAGATGTACGAAGGAGTTTTTGATGCAGAGAGGAGTAGGAGATGGCTATGCACTGCCAGAAAAGGTTACTGAAGCAGTCACATGGGCGACATTTCAGAGGCATTTGGATGGTTATAGGAACTGGAGGGAAATAGAGAAATACGGACCAAATAAGGGATGACGATTTGTTTTTTTAGTTCAGAGAGGACATGATGATTGGCAAAGGATTGGAAGGCTGAAGGGCCTGTTCCTGTGCCGTACTTCTCTTTCCTTTCTTAAGAATCAATGTTGGGGAATAATCTGAGAGATAACAATGGTGTCATAATATATGTTGTAGAAGAAGATTTGAAATAACATTTCTGAGTTTTCTTTGGAATTTTTAGAATTTTAGATCCCCGAGTTGTTGAAACATTTGAAAGTGCAATGAAGGAATGAAAACACATGGCTAGAAGCAATATCAAGGAGAAACACAACATAAAGGAGTGTGGGAAATCACGAAGGTCGTTCTCAACATGAACAATTATGAATAATCGGCCTGATCGCAGTCACTAAGTCACAGACAAGATTGAGAAAGTGAAAAACTCACGCTGCCCTAATTACAAATATGGCCTTCTGAAAGAACAGGATCACAGTTTCCCAAGAAACTACAAGGCTCACCAAAGCCATCACCTTCACTCAGTCAAAGCATAGTGGGGATCTCATTTAATATGTTCCCACTGCCTGCAGCCACTACATGCTACAGTCACAATGTCTCAATTCACACTGAGTCACTCCGATCCACTGCACCTCAGCCCTACGTTTTACACATCTCAGTCTCTACATCCATATCGCCTCAGTCACTAAATCACATTGTCCCAGCTACCAAATCCCATTCACGTCTGTCACAACATCCCACTTCGCTCAGTCACTCTATTACACATCTCAGTCAAAATGTTCCACACGTCTCAGACACTGTAGCACAGTCTGCTCAGTTAGTACATCCCACTGACATAACTCATGAATTGTATTCCCCTCAGTACCTATCGATTCACCACAGTAATTTAATCAATTTGCTTGATACATCTTCTGTTCATCACAGTTATTCAATCGCACTACTATCATTCAAGAACACGCAATTCCCTCTGTCACTGCATCCTTCATCCCTCAGTCACTGCAATCACTTCCTTCAATTTCTAAATGGCACTACCCTTAATCACGCCACAAAACTAATTTCAGACATGATATTTTACACACAGGAGCCACTAATCCTACACACCTCAGTCATTAATCCCAATATCCACCGCAAATGACATGACAACTTCCTCTGTCACAATATTCCAGGGCTCTCAGTCACTACATTTCACCACCATCAGTTAATCCATTGCTCTTTCCCTCATTTATTGTTTCCAACTACGCTCATTCACACTACTGAACATCACTCCCTTCGTCACTGCATACCTCTCTTCTTAGTTAATACTCACTCTCCCCTCAGTCAATACATTTCACTTCCGTCACGGAAGTCACAAGTTTGCAGTTCTTGAACTCTCAGTCTGACCTGTTCTTCTGAGTGATATGTGCCGTGGTTCACAATTCAGAGCTCTTGTTCTAATACATTGTATCAGAGTACATCACACCTTTTCCACACTGCATACCAACTTACTGAAGGACAGACAGAGTCCTTGGCACAACATTACAGCCAACTGTCAGACCTATTGGTGATATTGCTTTCAATGTCACAAAAATACCCATTGGAAAACATCCAGTCCGACTAAGAGAGGATTTAAAAATCAAATTTGGGGTATAATCCGAATATCAGTACTCCCTGGTGCAGAAGATGCAACGGTTTGGATGACAATCTTTCAGAGGATGATGGAATTATTTTACATGCAGTTCCATAACTTGTTGGAAATTTGGAACTACAATAAAAGAATGCAAGAATCTCTGGGAGTTACAGAAAAGAGGAGCACCACATAATGGTGGGCATGATATCATATCTACCATAGAGTCATAGAGATGTACAGCATGGAAACAGACCCTTCGGTCCAACCCGTCCATACTGACAAGATGTCCCAACCCAATCTGGTCGCACCTGCCAGCACCCGGCCCATATCCCTCCAAACCCTTCCTATTCATATACCCATCCAAATGCCTCTTTAATGTTACAGTTGTACCAGCCTCCACCAATTCCTCTGGCAGCTTATTCCATACACGCACCACCCTCTGAATGAAAAGGTTACCCCGTAGGTCTCTTTTATATCTTTTCCCCTTTCACACTAAACCTATGCCCTCCAGTTCAGGACTCCACGACCGCAGGAAAAAGACTTTGTCTATTTATCCTATACATGTATCTCATAATTTTGTAAACCTCTATAATGGTCACCCCTCAGCCTCCGGCGATCCAGGAAAAACAGCCCCAGCCTGTTCAGCCTCTCCCTATAAATCAAATCCTCCAGCCCTGGCAGCATCAGTCTGAATATAGAGAAGTGTCCTGGATACCTGGCCTAATTCCAGGCACTTCATCAAAATTAGAACAACAAAATGCAAGCATCACCCAGTCCTATCTGCATGATGACAACATCCAAACAAAACGTTCAAATTCCAAGGCTCGTAACGTTAGACATGTGCCATTAACTTCTATTTCAAACAATCAACGCGGACAAGTCACAGTAATCAACATACAATATTCATAGCCGATGATTGCAGTGAATCCTTTCATTCCGTTCCCTGTGAAGCCTTAATTACGCATCTCCCAGAAATCACAATCCACAGAAGTCATTGAAAAAAGTCACAATACCCCGCACTTACTCCGTACTGAAATGTTCGTGAGGAAAAGAGACAGTGTTTGACGTAATGTTACAGATATTTGTCGAATGTAGCTGAAGTAGTGTTTGCATTTTTAACGTCATGAAAGTATCAATCGGAGATGTATAGTGTAATTTTAACTAAGAGGCAATTAAGCAATTAATTTTGAAGTGTAATCGGAGAGATGTGATCAGAGTGGTGGATTATGTGTTACAAAAGATGGAATGAATTTGGAAGACGATTTCTCAGTGAACTTTGGGGATTTTATACCTTCAGATCCCAGAGTTGTTGGAAGTCTTCTCACTGCAAGAAAGAAATGCAAATATATCTAGGAGTCACATGAAAAACGAACATATTAATTTAGTGCTCAAGACGTCACAGCTGTCCATTTCAATATAAAGACCAATCCTGAAAAATATGTCTTCTCCCTTTCAATACATCACATCTTGGCTGACAAAGTGCAAGCATCACCCAGTCCTGCTGCATAATAAGAACATCAAAAGGAATAGGATTCTGTTTTAAGGCACTCTAATTCATGACATCTGCAATTGCATCCCATTTCAAAGAGTCAAATTTCACAAGTCACACCAAAATGAAATTCTACTCGCAATAGTCATTGGATTTTCCTTCTGGCAGTTGGGCAACATATTCATTTCAGTGACTTCATTGCACCCTTCCTAGTAACTTTACCTCACACATTCATTCAAAAAAAAATCACACTCCCTTTCGGGCATGCATCTTACAGTCAGTGCCCTGAATTCAATCCTGCATCTATTTGTGGATCTAACTGAAAGTGAGATTGCTTTTAACTTCATGAGAGTGTCAATTAGAGAGTTAATGTGTACTTTCGACTGAGAGGGAATATATCAAGGAAATTTGAGGCATTATCAGAAAGATATAAATCATGCAGTTTCTCCACCTGATTCAGTACTTAATATATTCCACCTCATCTAAGCACTAAACGCTATGGCAGTCCCAGTCTATGTCGTAAAACTTAAAATCAGCTACTATAACAATCCAATTGCTCCTGCAAGTCTCCCCAGAGTCCATGCATATTTGTTTCTCTATTGCCCGTTGGCTATTTGGGGAACCACATTTCAACTCCAGTAATGTCACTATCTCCTTCTTACTTCTTAGCTTCACCCACAAAGCCTCACTGGGTGATCCTTCAGGTATTTCATCTCTGATTACTGCTGTGATACTTGCCTTAACAAAAATGCAAATCCCATTCCCTTCTTTCCACCACTTCTGTTCCGCCCAAACCACCTGTCACAATACGCTGCTTGTGTTAATTGCTATGGCATAAAGAATACATTTCAGCGATTCAGCTCTGGCTGTTACTTGTTTCTGCCGTCACTGCTCTGTTTGATGATGAACTTTCCATCGGCTTCTGAGTTGAATATGTCGTGTCGTCCCCATGTTCAGCAGTGTTTGGATCTGAAGGAATGGAGAATGATTCAAAGATGGAACTCTTTAATTCAGACATTTTTCAATGATTCCCAGCATGCCATGTATCACATGGAGGCAAGAATGCAATAGTATCTTCACTGAGTTATTAATCCAGAGAATCTGTGAATGCTTTGGAGATCTGTTTTCAATCTTCACACTGCAGATGGTGGAATTTTAAATCAATGAAAAATAATATATTTGTAATGAAGAATCAACTGATGGCCATGAAACCATGTTCATTTGCTGGAAAAAGAATTACAATCCTGGCTATTTAATCTCTTTCTGGGAAGAAACCCTCATCTGCTCTCGCCTACAAGTGAGATCAGATCTACAGGAACGTTACTGACATCCCACTTCGCTCAGTCACTCTATCACACTTACCTCAGTCACAGCGTCCCACACCTGACAGTCATTGAATCGCAGTCTGCTTAGTCATTACATCCCACTGCATTAGCTCACGAAATTCTATTCCCCCTCTGAACCGACAGATTCGCTGCAATCATTTGATCCATTTAATTGACACACCACCTTCCACTCGCCTCAGTTATTTAATCACACTACCATTACTCACAAACACGCAATTCCCTCAGTCACAGCATTTTCCATCCCTCAGACACTGCATAACGCTTCCCCCAATGTCTAAATGGCACTACCCTCAATCACATCGTAAAACTAATTTCAGACATGAGATTCCAGACACAGGAACAACTAATCTAATTTACCTCAGTCACGGCTCCCACTCTCCTTCTCAAAGGACATGACAGTTTCCACTGTCACAATATTCCACTGCTCTCCATCACTATATTTCAACAGCATCAGTTAATCCACCTCTCTCTCCTCAGACACTCAATCACCCTCCCTTATTCATTGTTTCCAACTATGCTGAGTCACAACATCAGACTACTGAACACCACTAACTGAGTCACTGCATGCTGTGTAATTGGAGAGATGTGATCAGAATGGTGGGCTGTATGTTACAAATATGGAATGGATTTGGAAGACGATTTCTCAGTGGACTTTGGAGTTTTTATACCTACAGGTTCCAGAGCAGTGAAAGTCTTGTCACTGCAGGAAAGGAATGCTGATACATCTTGGAGTCAAATGAGAGAGAAACACAACAAATTAGCGGTCAAGACATCACAGCTGTCTGACCCAATATAAAGACCAATCCTGAACAATTGGTCTTTTCCCTATCAATATATCACAGGCTAACAAAATGCAAGCATCACCCATTCAGACGACATGATAAGAACATCAAAGGAATAGGATTCTGTTCAGATTTTGCCTGTCCTCGGATGCTGCCTGAATTGCTGTGCTCTTCCAGCACCACTGATCCAGAATTCTGTTCAAGTCACTCTAATTAGCGACATCTGCAATTGCATTCCATTTCAAACAGTCAAACTGCACAAGTCACACCAAAAAAAATTCTATTCCCAATAATCATTAGAACATATTCTCAGCAGTCGATGCAATATATTCGTTTCAGTGACTTCATTGTACCTTTCAAAGTAACTTTGACTCAAACTTTCATTCAAAAAAAATCACACTCCCTTTCGGGCATGCATCTTACACTCAGTGCCCTGAATTCAATCCTGCATCTACTTTTGGATCTAATTGAAAGTGTGATTGCTTTGACCTTCATGACAGTGTCAATCGCAGAATTAACGTGTACTTCGACTGAGAGGGAATGTATCAAGGGAATTTGAGGCATTTTCAGAGAGATATAAATCATAGAGATGCCTCAACCTGGTGCATAAGATGCAGCAGATTTGGAATGGAATCTCACAGTGGACATTGGCTCAATACTGAACACAAGCCCAAAAGTGCAGACTCGAAAACGTCCCGTGCAACTGCAACATAGCTTCCAACGTCTATACTCAACACCCTGACGGATGAACACCAACGTGCCCAAAGCATTGTTTAACGTCCTGTCTACCTGTGACTACACTTTCAGAGAATTGTGCATTTGAACCCCAAGGTCCCTCTGTTTCACTGCACTCCTTAAGGCCCTACCATTCACCGTGAAAATCCAACATTGATTTGATTTTCCAAAATGCAACACCACACACTTCTCTATATTTAACTTCATTTTCCATTTCTGAGCCCACTTCCGCGGATGTTTAAGGTTCTGCTGCCAAACATCCTCACTGACTCTTTTAGTATCATCTGGAAACTTACTAATCATGATTTGTACATTCTCATCCAAATCATTAATATAGATAACAATCAGGATTGGGCCCAGCACCGACCCCGAGGCCTTCAGCGATTCAAAGGCCACCAGTCAGAAGAGCATCCTTCCACTATTATGGTCTGCTTCCTATCATGAAGACAAGTGTGCATCAAATTGCCAGCTTCTTCGAGGTTCCATGCAATCTAACTTTCCAGAGCAGCCTCCCAAGTGGGACCTTATGAAAGACCTGACTGAAATCAATATAGATGAATTCAACTGTCTTGACATCGTCAATCCTCCTGGTCAATTCATCAAAGAACTCTAACAAATTTGTGAGGCATGATCTCCCACACACAAAACAATGCTGACTACTCCTAATCAAGCCCTGCCTTTCCAAATTCACGTATACATTATCTCCCAGAATTTTCTGAAGGAACCTATCGACTCCAGATGTTAGCATTATTGGTCTATATCTCCCAGATTTTTCTTTGCAGTCCTTATGGAAACAGAGTACGACATTCTTTACCTTCCAGTCTTCCGGGACCTCACCCGTGGCTAATGATGATGCAAAAGGTATCAGCTGGGTCCTTCGCAATTTCTTCTCCGGTCTCCTAAAGTCTTCTTGCATATATTTTGTCAGGACCAGAAGACTTATCCACCTTCACACATTACAGTGAATACAATATCACCGCTGCACTGAGAAGGAATGTCCCCAAGATATGACCGCAAATTTCGCCCAGTTCCAAACTCGTTCTCCACAGTAAAAATAGAGAAGTATTCATTGAGGCCCTGCCCGTCTCTGGCACTTCCAAACAAGCATGTCCGCTCCTTGAGGAGTCATATTCTTTCTCTAGTTATTCTTTTTCCTTTAATACACCTAAGGAACCTCTTTGGATTCTCCATAATCCTCATGGTTATTTCGTGCCCCTTTTCGCCCTCATGATTTCTCTCCTCAGTAAACTCCTGTTTTCCCTATATCCTTCTAGGAATTCCCTTGATTCCAGCTGCCTGTAACTGAGCCATGTCTCCTTTTTTTCTGGTCAACGTCTCAATGTATCTCGAATTCCAGGGTTGCCTATTCCTGCCAATCTTGCCCTTCACTTTCAAAGAAACATATAGACTCTAAGTAGCTGGCTTTTAATGGACTTCCACTTGCCGTTCCCTGCAAATAAACTCCTGAAAATCCTGTGCAATTCCATCAAAATTCGCCTCCCCCCAATTTAGAACTTGATTTTGGGGACCAGTTTCGTCCTTCTTAATAAACAGTTTTAAAGTCAATAGAATGATGGTTACTGATCCCAAAGGGTTCCACCTCTATCACTTTAGTTACGCTGTCCTGCCTTATTTCCCAAGAGTCGGTCAAGATTTGTCCCTTGTCGAGTCGGAACTCTATATTCAGATTTTGAAATGTTTTCTGAACGCACTTAACAAATTCCACCCCATCAAACACTAAACACTATGGGATTCCCAGTCTATGTCTGAAAAATCAAAATCTCCGACTACAACAATCCAATTGCTTCTGCAAGTCTCCCCAATATCCCGGCATATTTGTTCCTCTAATTCCCATTGACTATTTGGGGGCCTAACATACAACCCCAGTAATGTCACCATCCCCTTCTTATTTCTCTACTCCACCCACAAAGCCTCACTGTGTGATCCCTCAGTTATTTCATCTCTGATTACTGCAATGATACTCGCCTTATACAAAAATGCAAATCCCATTCCCTTCCCACTTCCGTCCCGCCTAAACCATTTGCGCTCTGGCACATTACACTGCTTTTATTCATTGATATTGTGCAAAGAATATTTTTCAGCGATTCAGCTCTGGCTGTTACCTGTTTCTGCCGTCACTGCTCTGTTTGATGAAGAACTCTCCGTCGGATTCTGAGTTGAATTTGTCACGTTGTTGTCATGTTCAGCTGTGTTTGGATCTGAAAGAATGGAGATACAGTATAAGAATGATTCAAAGTTGGAACTCTTTAATTCAGATATTTCTCAATAATTCCTAGCGTGCCATGTATTTCATGGAGGCAAGAGCCCAGTAGTATTTTCACTATTATTAATTCAGATACTCTGGATACCTGGTTTCAAACCTTCAAACTGCAGATTGTGGAATTTTAATTCGATGCAAAATAACATATTTGGCATGAAGAATCTATTGATGGTCATGCAACCATGTTAATTTGCTGGAAAAATGACGCCACTGGCTAATTAATCTCTTTCAGGGAAAGAAACCTCATCTGCTCTGAACTGCAAGTGCGTTCAGATCTATACCATAGTTCTTGACATCCCACTTCGCTCAGTCACTTCATCACACTTTTCTCACTCACAAGGTCCACACACGTGTCAGTCACTGTATCTCAGTCTGCTTAGTTATTACATCCCACTGCATTAACCCATAAAAGTCCATTCCTCTCGGTACCAACACATTCACTGCAGTAATTTAATCGATTCGCTTGATGCATCACCTTCTGTTCACTTCAGTTATTCAAGCACACTACCATCACTCACGAACACGCAATTCATTCAGTCACTGCATATCGCTTCCCTCAATCTCTAAATGGCATTATGCTCAATAACATCGTAAAACCCATTTCTGATATGATATTCTACACAGATGAGCCACTAATCCGATTTACATCAGTCACTACATTCCACTCTCCACCTCAAATGACATGACAGCTTCCTCTGTCACAATTTTCCACTGCTCTCAGTGACTACATTTCACCACCAGCGTTTTCTCAAGTTCACACTCCTCAGTCACTTAATCTCACTCCCCTCATTCATTGTTTCCAATTACGCTCAGTCACAGCATCACACTGCTGGACACCACTAACCTGGTCAATGCATACCTCTTTTCTTAGTCAAAACGTCATTCTCCCCTCAATCAATACATCACTCGCCCGTCAGTCAATACATTTCACTTCTCTCAGTCCATGCATCGCACTTCCCTCAGTCACTCTGTCACATCCGTCACACGATTGCAGTCCACGAACTCTAAGTTTGGCCTGTTGTTCTGAGTGGTATGTGCTGCGGTTCACAATTCAGAGCAAGAGTTCCAGTAAATGGTGTCAGAGTGTATCACGCCTTTTGCACAGTGTCCACACTGCACAGCAACTTACTAAAGGACATAGTCCTTGACTAAATCTTATAAGCAACAGTCAAACCTATCAGAAGGTGTTATTGTTTTCAATGTCACGAAAATATCGATCAGAAAACATCCAGCCCGACTAAGAGAGAATTTAAAAATCAAAATTGAGGCATAACCTGAATATCAGTGCTTTGTAGTGCAGAAGATGAAACGGGTTTGGAAGATGATATTTCAGAGGATGTTGGAGTTGTTTTACCGACAGCTCCATGACTTGCTGGAAGTTTTGCAAATGCAATAAAATAATGCAAGTATGTCTCGGACATACGGAACAGAGGAGAACCAGACAATTGAGGGCATGACATCTACCAGTCTCAATATAGAGAAGAATCCCAGTCACTACCTCAAAATGAGAATGACAAAATGTTAGCATCACCAAGTCCTTTTTGCATGATGACATCATAGAAAAATAGGATCAAATTCCAAGGGACGTAACGTTAGACATGTGCCATCAACTTATATTTGAAACAATCTACGCGTACAAGTCACAGCAATCAACATGCAAACCCCTCCGCCCAATAATCATTGCCGATAATATAACTGAATCCTTGCATTCCGTTCCCTGTGGTGCCTTAATTACGAATCTCCAAAAAGTCTTTCCACAGAATTAATTGAAAAAAGTCACATTACCCCGCACTTACTCAGTACTGAAACCTTTCTAAAGTACAGAGACAGTCCTTGATGTAATGTTACCGATATTTGTGGAATGTATCTGAAGTAGTGTTTGCATTTTTAACGTCATGAAAGAATCAATCGGAGATGGAAAGTGTAATTACGACTTAAAGGAAATTTAACAATTAAGTTTGAAGTATAGTTGGAGAGATGTGATCAGAATTGTGGACTATATGTCATAAATATGGAATGGATAAGGAAGACGATTTCTCAGGGGAGTTTGGAGTTTTTATACCTACAGGTCCCAGAGCTGATGAAAGTCTTCTCACTGCAAGAAAGAAATGCGAATAGATCTAGGAGTCACATGAAAGAAGAACAAAACTAATTAGCGGTCAAGACATCACAGCTGTCTGTCTCAATATACAGACCAATTCTGAACAATTGGTCTTTTCCCTGTCAATATATCACAGTTAGGCTAACAAAATGCAAGCATCACCCAGTCCTGCTTCATGATAAGAACATCAAAGGAATAGGATTCTGTTTCAAGGCACTCTAATTAGCGACATCTCCAAATGCATTTTGCTTCAGTCAAATTGTACAAGTCACACCAAAAAAAATTCTATTCATTGTAATCATTAGAACATATTCTCGGCAGTCAGTGCAATATATTCATTTCAGTGACTTCATTGAACCTTTCCAATTAACTTTACCTCAAACCTTCATTTAAAAAAATCACACTCCTTTTCTGGCGTGCATCTTACACTCAGTGCTCTGATTTCAATCCTGTAGCTACTTGTGGAGCTAACCAAAAGTGTGATTGCTCTGATCTTCATAACAGTGTCAGTCGGAGAATTAACGTGCTCTTTCGACTGAGAGGGAATGTTTCAAGGAAATTTGACGCATTATCAGAGATATATAAGTCATAGAGATGCCCCAGCCTGGTGGATCAGATGCAGCAGATTTGGAATAGAATCTCACAGTGCACTTTGGCTCAATACTAAACACAATCCCAAAAGTGCAGCCTCGTAAACGTCCCGTGCAACAGCAACATAGCTTCCAACGTCTGTACTCAATACCCTGACTGATGAACACCAATGTGCCCAAAACATTGTTCAACGCCCTGTCTACCTGTGAGTAAACTTTCAGAGAATCGTGCACTTGAACCCCAAGGTCCCTCTGTTTCACTGCACTCCTTAAGGCCCTACCATTCACCACGAAAATCCAACATTGATTTGATTTTCCAAAATGCAACACCACACACTTCTCTATATTAAACTCCATTTTCCATTTCTGAGCCCACTTCAGCGGATGTTTCAGGTTCTGTTGCTAAACATCCTCATTGTCCGTTTTAGTGTCATCTGGAAACTTACTAATCATGGTTGGTACATTCCCATCCAAATCATTAATATAGATAACAGTCAGGATTGGGCCCAGCACCAACCCCTGAGGCCTTCCACGATTCACGGGCCTCCAGTCGGAAGGGCATCCTTCCATTATTATGGTCTGCTTCCTATCATGAAGACAAGTGTGCGTCAAATTGCCAGCTTCCTCGAGGTTCCTTGCAATCTAACTTTCCAGAGCAGCCTCCCAATTGGGACCTAATGAAAGACCTGGCTGAAATCAATATTGACAAGGTTATATGCCTTATCATCGTCAACCTTCCTGGTTAATTTATCAAAGAACTCCAACAAATTTGTGAGGCATGATCTCCCACGCATAACACCATGCTGATGACTCCTAATCAAACCCTGCCTTTCCAAATTCATGTATACATTACCTCCCAGAATTTTCTCAAGTAACTTATGTACACCAGATGTTAGGATTGTTGGTCTATAGTTCCCAGGTTTTTATTTGCAGTCCTTGTTGAAACAGAGTACGACATTCGTTCCCCTCGAGTCATCCGTGACCTCACCCATGACTGACATAGACTGGGACTGCCAGCTGGGTCGCCCCAAATTTCTTCTCTGGTCTCTTGAATTCTTCTTGCGTATATTTTGTCAGGACCAGAAGTTTGATCCGCCTTCACACATTATACTGCGTACAATATCACCTCTGTGCTGAGAAGGAATGTCCCCAAGATATGACCGCTAATTTCGCTCAGTTCCAAACTCTTTCTCCACCATAAACATAAAGAAGATGTGTTCATTGAGGACGTTGTCCATCTCTGGCACTTCAAAATATACATGTCCACTATGCTCCTCGATGAGTCCTATTCTCTCTCTAGTTATTCTTTTTCCTTTAATATACTTAAGGAACCTCTTTGGTTTCTCCGTAACCGACTCACCCACGGCTATTTCGTGTCCACTTTCGCCCTCATGATTTCTCTCCTCAGTAAACTCCTGTTTCTCCTATATCCTTCTAGGAATTCCCTTGATTCCAGCTGCTTGCAACTGAGCCATGTCTCCTTTTTTCTGGTCAAAGCCTCAATGTATCTTGGCTTCCAGGGTTCCTATTCCTACAAATCTTGCCCTTCACCTTCAAAGAAACGTATAGATCTTGTACTCTAACTATCGCACTTGAAAGGACTTCCGCTTGCCTTTCCCTGCAAACAATCTACTCGAATTAAATCATGCAACTCCTGTGTAATTCCAGCAAAATGCGCCTTGCCCCAATTTAGAACTTGATTCTGGGGACCTGTTTCATCCTTCTTAATAAACAGTTTTAAGGTCAATAGAACGATGGTTACTGGTCCCAAAGGGTTCCACCTCTGTCACTTTAGTTATGCTGTCCTGCCTTATTTCCCAAGAGTCGGTCAAGATTTGTCCCTTCCCGAGTCGGACCTCTGTATACAGATTTTGAAATGTTTTCCGAACGCACTTAACAAATTCCACCCCATCTAACACTAAACACTATGGGAGTCCCAGTGTATGTCAGAAAAATTAAAATCTCCTACTACAACAATGCAATTGCCACAATATCCCTGCATATTTGTTCCTCTAATTGCCATTGAGTAATTGGGGACCTTAAATACAACCCCAGTAATGTCACCAACCCGTCTTATTTCTCTACTCCACCCACAAAGCCTCACTGTGTGATCCCTCAGTTATTTAATCTCTGATTACTGCGATGATATTCGCCTTATACAAAAATGCAAATCCCACTCCATTTTATCCACCATTTCTGTCCCGCCTAAACCACCTGGCACATAACTCTGTGTGTATTAATTGCTTTTGTGTAAAGAATACTTCTCAGCGTCACTGTTACCTGTTTCTGCCGTCACTGCTCTGTTTGGTGAAGAACTTTCTGTCGGTTTCTGAGTTGAATATGTCACGTTGTTGTCATGTTCAGCAGTGTTTGGATCTGAAGGAATGTAGACATAGTATAAGAATTATTCAAAGATGGAACTCTTTAATTCAGATATTTCCCAATAATTCCCAGCGTGCCACGTATTTCATGGAGGCAAGAACCCAGTAGTATTTTCACTGAGTTAGAAATCCAGAGACTCAGCGAACACTCTGGGGACCTGTTTTCAAATCTTCAAACTGCAAATGGTGAAAATGTAATTCGATGCAAAGTAACATATCTGGCCTGAGAATCTACTGATTGCCATGAATCCATGTGCATTTGCTGAAAAAAAAAAATGACGCCACTGGCTAAGTAATCTATTTCAGGGAAGAAACCTCGTCTGCTCTGAACTGCAAGTGAGTACAGACCTACAGCAACGTTCTTGACGTTCATACCCTCTGAAATGGCCTAACAAGTTATCCTGTTGCACCAATCGCTTCAACGTTTCAACAAAGAAACAAATCCAGATGGATCGCCTGGCATCGAACGAAGCACTGGGAAAGATGATGGTCCAATAAGCCCTGTCACCCTGCAAAGTGCTCCTTACTAACACCTGACAATAGTGATAAATTTGCCAAAGTTATTTCACAGATTAGTCCGTTATTAGTCTAATCTTGCTTACATCGTCGACCGTGGAGACAGTTAACCAGATGTCACCACCGCCATCATCGATATGTCCTGTCCAACTTGCAGGACAGTCCTAGCAGAGGTGGTGGCACAGTGGCCTAAAATCAGAATGAATTTCACCTAGAAGTCCTCTGCATGGACACGAGTCCCTTACCATCTTCTGACGTCAGATTAAACATGATTAAGAAAACTTATGCTGATTACCACAACTGAGGAATCAGGACTGCTACATGCTGCACAATGTATGGGATAAGCATCAAGCCAGGCAAGTACGCAAAATGTACAATGGATGTGTGGGGAATTGCAATATTCATCACCGACAGTGTGTTAGCAGTAGCACTGTTGATCGACCTGTTCGGGTCCTAAAGATAAAGCTAGTAGAATGGGGCCATGACAGGTGGTGAGAGGGTGAAATACACTTGCTTTCATCCTTATCACTATGCCGACTGCAGATGCATCTGCACAAGAAAATATTGTCAAGAGTGACTACCGCATAGTTCTTGACGAGACGAACTTAAAAACCATCCAAATGTGTTATCTGGCACTGTCGCCATGCTAAATGGGACAGACTTCAAGCAGATCTAGCAATTTCAGGTTCGATGAAGCCCGGTCGGAGACCAACAGCAACAAAATTGTCTTCCATCAATATCGGCAACATATTGTTGCGCATACTCCCCACTCAAACCTTATAATAAAATGATGGAATCAAACTTGTTTCGTGGAATGTGCAGGAGGGTACAGCAGGAGTAGCACCAAGCATACACAAAAATGCCGCATCAACAAAATGAAGCTGCAAAACACGGCTACTTCAAGGGAGGGATGAGCGAGGTAGAATTGACTGGTAGATGAGCCCAGCATGAAAGGCAGTGAAACAGCAATGGCGAGAGATTCTGGGAGTAATTCATGAGACACAGCAGAGATTCAAACTGAGGAAAACGAACAATGGTATAGGTAGGTTGAGGCAACCACAGTGACAAGGGAAGCGATCCCATAAACAATGGATCAGAAGTACCACATGCAGTGAATGGTGTTTTTACGTAACAACTCATTGCAGGAGGAGCCACAAATACCCCCATCCTAAATGATGGAAAAGCACAACACAGTTGAAAACACTAGTATGAAACGTTTGAGGCGTGGTGGCTCAGTCATTAGCACTGCTGCTTCACAGCGCCAGGAACCTGGGTTCGATTCCTGCCTCAGGCAACTGTCTGTGTCGAGTTTGCACATTCTCTCAGGAAACTATGAGTTGCTGCCCACAATCCAAACATATACAGGTCAGGTGAATTGGCCATGTTGGATTGTCCATCGTGTTAGGTGTATTAATCAGGGGTAAATGTAGGGTTGTGGTGGGATACTCTTCGGAGAGTTGGTGTGGATTTGTTGGGCAGAAGGGCCTGTTTCCATACTGTAGGGAATCTCATATCAGCATTCCCAAGTGAATTAGCCATCTTGGCCTCCTCCAATTATTCCCAGCATCACAGACAGAAGTTTTCAGGCTTCGCATTTACTCAGCGCAGTGAAAAGACACTGTTGAAGACATTGGATATTGCAAAGCTACTGAGCTCTGAGACTATTCTGGCAATAGTAAGTAAGCAGCACCTGCTCAGCAATAACCCGCTCAGTGACGCCCAGTTAACTTCCACCACAAAGACTCAGCTCCTGCACTCATTACAGCTTTGGTTCAAGAGGAAAATTCCAGAGATGAGGCGCAAGTGTCAAACCTTGACACTGAAGCTGCATTCGAATGAGTGAGGCATCAGAAGCATGAGCAAAAATGGGATTTATGGGTGTCAAGGTCAAATATTCTACTGCTTCGAATCAAACCTGTCATATAGAATTTGATTCTGTGGTTTGGGGTCAAACATCTTAGCTTCGTGGCGTCACTGCAGGACTTACTGGCGATAGCATTTTCGGTAAAACTATCCTCAACATGTTCATCAATTACGTTCCCACCGTTTTAATGTCAGAAATGGGATGTTCACAGATGACTGCATAATGGTCAGCTCTGTTTGCGACCCCTCAGACATTGAAACAGCCCATATTCAAATGCAAGAAGATCTAAATAATATCCCTGTTTTGACTGACATGTGGTAAGTAACACTCACACAAGTGACAAGAGATGACCAAGGAATCAGGGTGAAACGGTGGTTCAGTGTTTCGCACTGCTACCTCACAGTGCCTGGGACTTGGATTCAATTCCAGCCTCATGAAATTGTTTGCGTGGTGATTGCGCATTGTCCCCTGTCTGCGTGGTTTCCTCCCGCAGTCCAAAACTGTGAAGGTTAGATAGAGTAGCCATGGGAAATTTAGGACTAGAGGCATTGGGTTGGGGTGTGTGTGTGTGTGTGGTTTGTGTAGGATACCTTCGGAGAGGCGGTGTGGACTCAATGGGCTTCCACACCGGAGGGATTCAATGATAGTCATCAAAACGTAACACTGTCATCATTTTCCTTGTGATTCAATTCCGTTACCATGACTGAATTTAACGTTATTAGCATCCTTGGGGTGACTCAAATAGATTTGTCACTAAAAGGTGGCAACAGTAAATCCAGGCTAGGAATTCTGCGGCAGGAACTCACGTTCTGACTCCTCCAAGGCGGTACTCAGGATGGAAGCAGCATCAACAACGCTCAAGTATTCCTCTTGATTTGCATTACATCCACAAATATCTGTCTCTCCACCACCAACATTCAGGAGCATGGTTTGCACTACTTACAAAATGCACTGCAGAATTCACTAAAGATCTTCAGACAGCACCTTTCAAACCCACGGCTGCTTCCATCTACACGACCATGGGAAGCAAACACATGGGGACAAGACAACGTGCAAGAATATGTCCCAGACAATCACCATCATGACTTCGAAATGTATCGCTGTGCCTTTACTGTCAAAATGCTGGAAGTCCCTCTCTATGGACATTGTGGATCATCCACCTACATACACACTGGAACTAATCAAGAAGCTGTTGCATCTCCACTTTCTCAAGGGCAATTAAACACGGCCAGTAAATGCTGGCTCAGTCAGCCACCCAGTTTCCCACGAATAACTGATATAAATATAATGCCGAGGCACAGTGCCTTTCCCGGATTTAATACCAGATACGAATCTATGTCCTTTGTGATTTTCCTGAAGAAACATTGACAGCAGTGATTGCTGCTGCTCGCTATAACTGAAAGAAAAACACTTCACCATCAGATTTTTTGCCTCTGCAGTAATTGTACTAAACGAGTGGGGACAAATTCATTTAAATCCCTGCTTGTGAGGCGGTCATTTTATTTTCAGATCCTACATTCTCTGTGGCATTTGTGAAATGTTCTCAAATGAATGTGGGAATGAGACTATGATTCGGAGATTAGGATTCGATGTGTCCTTTGAGTAAATGGCAGTACTGTGTTAAGACCAAGAAATGAGAGACTGAAACTTTGACAGTGTACTGTAGCTGGGAAAGTGCATTTAACACCACATAAAGAAACAGCTCAGCCCAACACGTCCAACTTGCATTTATAAAATGGATGCAGTGAGGATGGGAGTAGAACATGGTGACTCAAGTGAGTGCAATGTAGTGACAGTGAAAAATGTAATATAATATCTTGGGACAGTGGGATGCAGTGATTAATGGACTGGGATGTGTTTTCTGACATGAGAGAGACATCAGAACAGATTGCAGAGTGATGTAGTTACTACAGTGAGCATGATACTGTTGTTGAGGGAAGTTAGAAATGTTCACCAGGGGAGTGTGAGGCATTGAGTAAGATGTGGTAGAATGTAGGAACTAAAGCGAATTGAATTTCATGGCTTAAGGGAGAGGAGTGCTTCGACTGAAAGAAGTTGGATTTTATGCCTTGGAAACCAGCATCCTGTTTCTTTGGATTGTTTCCTTTCATAATTAAGACAAGGAGGAGCTTTCACATTGCCAATCATTCCGTGCTGCAGTGGCTGATTGTAACATTTTATTTACGTCTTGTCTGAGAGCAGTGACTTCCCAACTACATTATGTTCTCTTCCTCTTTTCAATTAACTCGGATCATTTTCGTATATTTTATTTCAAAAGTTTCAACGACTCAGTGATTGGAAGTTCAAACTATTTCCAAAGTCATTGGAATGATATTTTCTTGGTGGAGTGAGACACCCCAAAGTTGCCCTTGTGAGTAACGTAAAAAGAGAACTGTACCTGTGCAGTAGGCAGCACAATAATGCAACGGCTTCAATTGATAAACAAAGTAACTGCTGCAGCTTTTGATCTTTATCTCATGGACCCAGTGACATTGATTTCTTTCCCAGTTTATACAAACTCTCCTGGTCACTTCCCCATCGGCCATGGTTGGATGAGAACCTGTAATAAGGTTTATCAGTATTGAAGAACGTAATCAATGTGAACAGTGCTGGGCAGTGAACATCTGTCTAATAAATTATGAAATTACCCTGTAACCACGCTGTTCCACGTGTCGAGCAGTGATATGGTTGGACAACCACCTCTGGCATCTTCCATCCACCGGAGCTGAAACAGCAATCACAGAGAAAGCGAATGAATGGCAATCTGCCATAACAGCATACCCAATTAAAATTCCTTGATGTCTCCATACTTCCCATCCCAAAGCAGGTTAACCTTCCTCAGAGTCTCATCATAGTCATGGACCCATAGAGGTTGAGAGCATATGTAAAAAAAAGTCCTTTATCTCATTGTGTTACACCAGTCAAAAACAGTTTGAAAACCAAATTTTCAACGGCTTTTCCATCAACCTTCTTTGCTTTAGCATCGTAAGTACCCATCTAAATATCTTTTTCATAACGTGAGAGGTTTCACTTAGTCATCCTCATGGACAGTGAGCGCCAGATTGCCATTACCTCGAGGCAAAATCATTTTTCCTCATATGCTGTCTAAACCCATTACCCTAATTTTATGCCTCCTGGCCATTCATGTCTCCATCAAGGGGGAAGAAGAAAGGATATTCTTTTGGAGCCTATCTCTGAAAATCATAACTTCTTTATGCATTTTAATCATGTCGCCTTTCAATCACCTCTGCTACAAGGAAAACAGACACAGTTGTTTACATCGGTTTTCGGAAATTAAAATATATAGCCCTGTCAACGGCATTTTAAATCTTTCCAACTCAAGCTATATTTTCTTGGAAATTTCTTCCAAACCATCTCCTGTACTATCACAATCTTTCGATATTGCATATTCCAGAATTCCGCACAGTACTCGGTGTGAGGTGTGTAAAAAATGTCGCCCAACTATTGCCCCGCCTGTATTAGCCTTTGAAATGTCCGTTCCAGGAAGGAGTGGTGAAAAGCATTTTGGATTTATTTGAATTTGCATTTAATATACTCGTGACTGACAACAAATTCAAAAGATACAGAGTCTGGATGGGAAAGATTACAATCAGACATAGAGTCGGAGTGGCATAGTGATGTACAAGACAGAAACAGATACTTTGGTCCAACTCATCCATGCCGACCAGACATACTAAACTAATCTAATCCTATTTGCCAACATTTGGCCCATATTCTGACAAATCCTTTTCATTTGTATAACCGTCCTGATGGTTTTGAAATGTTGTAATTGTACCAGAATCGATTACTTCCTCTGGCAGTTCATTCCAAACAAATACCACCCTCTGCGCGAAGAAGTTGCCCATTAGGTCTGTTTTCAATCTCTTCACTCTTCACCTTAAACCTATGCCGTCTAGGTTTGGACTCCTCGCCCCAGAAATAAAAAAGACCTTGACAATTGAAGCTCTGCATGCCCCTCGTACCGTTATAAATTCTATCAGTTTACCCCTCAGCCACTGATGCTTATGGCAACCAACATCGGGAGGAGCATCGAGACCTCAGTCGATCTATCTCTACTTCAAATTTAATCTGTCTGCTAATCTGCCAAATTTCCAAATTCGAATGTAAGTCTGAATTCTTGTACACTGCATGTCTTTTGACACGGATGCTGTTAGATATCCTCGGCCCTCTTACGTTCTTGTAAACAATTTCCGAACTGCAATTTCTCGCTGATGAATGGAAAGTCTGAAAAAAACATAGTGCAGGAAATAGGGCGTGTGGCCATAAGGGATGATAAGATGTAATCACTCCCAAGGATCGTTCCTCGTCATTCAATATGATCATGATTTGTTTGACATTCGTCATGTCCACTTTTCCTGCCTTTTCTTGAAACTCAAGATTCTCATACTCATTAAATATCTATCCATCTCAACGTTAAAAAGATACAAGACACTTCCCCCAAAGATCACTTTAACAAGCTATTCACACACATCTGAGAAAATAATTCTGTCCTGTTTTAAGTGTCAAATGGATGCCCCTTTAATCTTTTTGTATTTGTTGTGACATTAGATTCGCCCATGATGGGCAATATCCTCAAAGCATTTATCCTGTCAAGCTGAATAAGAACTACATGCATTTCAATGAGATTACCTCTCAATCTTCCGAACTATGGCGAGTCCTGTCCCAATTCGTTTAACATTTGCTCATTAGAAAATCCCTCCTCATATCAGATAATCTTGTTAAACGACTCTACACTGCCTCGAATGAAAGGATACATCTCCAGAAAAAATGGAATCAAAACTGCTCACAGTACTACTGATGTTCTCTGACCAGCAACTTGTACAATTGCAATAAGTCTTTCCTTCATTTATACGGTAAATCCTTGATATAATGACATACTTTCTGACCAGACTTTCTGATTACCTGCTGTCTCTGTTTGCTTATTTTCTTTGTCTCGTTCATAAGAAAACGCAAGGCCGATTGTGTTGCAGTTTACTGCACCTATCCCTCCCCCATTTACATTATTATATGATCTAACTTCCAAAGTGCTCAACTTCTCATTACACTCAATTTATGCATTATTGCCCACTTCTTTAACCTGACAGATTAGATAGATTACTTGCAATGTGGAAACAGGCCCTTCAGCCCAACAAGTCCCTCCGAAGAGTAACCCACCTAGACCCATTCCCCTACATTTACCCTTGTACCTAACACTATGGACAATTTAGCACGGCCAATTCACCTAACCTGCACATATTTGGACGGTGGGAGGAAACCAGAGCAACCGGAGGAAACCCACGCAGACACAAGTACAACGTGCAAACTCCACACAGACAGTCGCTCGGAGGTGGGAATTGAACCCAGGTTTCTGGCGCTTTGAGGCAGCAGTGCTAACCACTGTGCCATCGTGCCACCCATTAACCTATCAATATCATTTTGTAAACTCGTTGCATCCCCTTCACAACCTGTGAGGCTCAATATGCTAATCTCCTCCTATTTAAAATGCCTCCTTCTATCTAGATTTATCACCAATGGCCTTACTATGTCGCTATTTTGTTCGACATCCAGAAACAGTTATCGTTTCTCCTGTGTCTCTCTGAGCCCTCTTGATCGGAGCCTATTTACATTGTTACACATCCGAACAAATCCATCAATACCTGTCATGAGATAGCCTTGACATATCCTTTACCTTATTCAAAGTTAAGTGTAAAGTGTGGCCTTCCAGATGTGATTATATTGGTCAAATTGTGATGGTTTGAGCAAAATATATATTTTATTCCCCACACCAGCGTTAAAATACAAAAACTTGGCATGACTTTAATTCTATCTAAATACTTGAGAAAATAATTATATATTAACGATGACTCATCAACTGTTCAAACGTAGTACCATTTCAGAAACACATCCTTGAAAAAAAAGCAAAGTCAGGAAGCGGACTTCCCGTGTTTGTGATTTTTTTCCAGTACAGGACAAAGCACAAATATAGCAGCAGAATTAGACCTCATTCTTTTTTTCTGCAGCAGAGAGAGGGTTGTGTCTTCAGTTCCAATTCCGGAAAGCCCAACTCCAACAACTGACAGCAAAAACTAAAACACTATTATTGTGTGAGCCGGACTCTCACGCTCATGCTTCTTTTGTCCACTTTTATGAAAGAACCAAAACTATTGAGTCTTCTTTACATGGAATAGATTGTCGTGGTAACGCTAACAACACTTGTTTCCTCGAGAAACAAGATGGAACAAATCCTTCTTCGAGGCCATCCTGTCACAATGTTTAATCAGTTATTTTTCCACCTGATGGTTCCGACTTCACCCAGTTCCCATCCATGCAGACAAACAAAGGTAGTCTCATGATGAAAAGCACATTATCCATCTTTAATAGATTATTGCCAGGTAGAAATCTGTATTACCTTTTGAATCGATACCATCCGTGTTTAAGGTGCACATCACATTCTGCTTTACCAGTACATTCATAATTACGGCAATTCAAACTTCTCCAGGGCTGTACCAACACGTTGTGAAACACACACGGGTCAGTGTCTCCAGATTCTGCAACTGTGTGACAAAAACATTCAATAGTGATATTCAGCACTGTTACAAAACAAGAGAGACGTTTTATTCTCTGAATCACAGAATCATAAAATAGTTCAGCATCAAAGAGGCCCCTCAGTCTGTGAAATTGCATAGCAAAGAAGAAAACACTGATCCCATTTCCCATGAATAGGCCAAAGCATTGAGTTCAATGACGCCACAAATGTTCATCGAATGAACTTATGAAAGTCGTGAGTTTACCCATTTGCAATACTTTCCCAGACAGTCCATTTCAGACACCATCTACACGAGACGATGGGTGAAGTTCCCATGAAACCTCCTGCACTTCAGCATTAAAAAGTGTGTCCCCTTGCTTTTGAGCCGTCAAACCAAGAGTACAACTGATTTACATTCCACACTGGAATTGCCCTCATAACTGTGTACAGTTGCATCAGATGATGTGGAGGTGCCGCTGGAGGACAGGGGTGGACAAAGTTAAAAATCACACAGTACCAGAATCATAGTCCAAAAGGTTTACTTCAAAGCACCAGCTTTCAAAGCGCTGCTTCTTTGTCAGGAAACTAGTGGGGCAGGATCATAAGACACAGAATTTACAGCAAAAGGTCGCAGTGTCATGCAATTAAAACGATATATTGAGCAAACCTAGATTGCAGTTCAAATTTTCATCTTTGTTTGGTCCGGTTGGTTAATATGTAAGTCCCAGAACTTCTATTTCGTCATATTCTCGAGATAATCTAATGTTTCATCGAAAGAAAATGTGACATCTCAGCTCAGAGAATATATTAAAGGTCTGAGGTTAGAGTATGTCTCTGTCACACTCTTGAGTCAGATGTTCTATTTCCAAAGTAGGAATTTATAAACTGTTACATGGATTGACTGCCTGCAAGCTGTGAGTGTGTTGCTGGAAAAGTACAGCAAGTCAGACAGCATCCAAGGAGCAGGAGAATCGCCATTTCGAGCATAAGCCCGTCATCGTGAATGAGACTTATGGGCTGGAAGTGCTGAGAGGTAAATAGCAGGGAAGTGGGGCTGGGAGGAAGGTAGATGAGAAAGGTTCAGGTGGATGAAGTTGTGAGTGAAAGTGATAGTTGGAGAGGAGGGTAAAGCATACAGGTGGGAAGGAAGATGGACAGGTCAAGGTGGCGGTGCTGTGTTGGAAGCTTGGGACTGGGATAAGGTGGGGGGAGGGGAAACGAAGAAACTGATGATGTCCACATTGATCCAGTGTGGTTGCTGTGTCTCAAGGTGGAAGATGAGACGTCGAGTAGTGAGTGTTTGGTGATGGAGGAGGTCCAGCACTTACGTGTGGAGTGGGAGGGGGTGTTAAAATGTTCAGCGACGTGTAGGTGAGGTTGGTTGGTGCGGGTGACCTAGAGATGTTCCCTGAAATGATCCACAAATTAGCCTCCTGTGTCCTCAGTGGAAAGTCAACAACATTGTCTGTTAGGGATACAGTAGATGACGTGTGTGGAAGTACACATAAATTTCTGACAGATGTGTACGGATCCTTTAAGGCTTTGGATGGAAGTGCGGGGGGGGGGGGTGGGGAGGTGACCTTGCGAAGTGCAAACCCTGCAGTCACTTGCGGAATGTTTCAGAGAACATCTCTGTGACGCCCACACTAAGCAACCCCACTGCCCCGTGGCTGAATAGTTTAACTTCCCCTCCCACTCCGCCAAGATCTGCAGGTCCTCGGACTTCTCCATCACCAAACCCGAACCGTCCAACACCTGAAAGAAGAACGTCTCTTCTTCCACTTTGTGACACTGCAGCTGCACGGGATCAATGTAGATTTCACCAATTTCCTCATTTCCCCTCTCCTCACCTTAATCAAGTCCCAAACTTCCAACCCAGCACCGCCCTCTTGATCTGTCCATCTTCCTTCCTATCTGTCTGCCCCAGCTTCCTCCCCGACCTCTCACTCACACTCCCCACGTTCACCCACCTGTCACAATCCCAGCTTCCTCTCCCAAGGCCGACCCTCCCCCCTGTTAATCTCTCAGACTCCCACCCCAAACTACATTCGGTGAAGCCTTATGCCCGAAACATCGATTCTCCTGCTCCTCAGATGCTGCCTGACCTGCTGTGCATTTCCAGCACCTCACTCTCGACTCTGATCTCCAGCATCTGCAGTGCCCACTCTCTCTTGCCTGCTGGTCATTTGATTTTTCAGCAAAAATGCAATGTGTCGGCAAATAAATTGTGTTTTTGCTCAAAAAGCACACGACCTGCAGGCAGTCAATGCACACAGTCAATCCGTATAACATTTCATAAATCCTACTTTAAGGAGTTAATTACAGGAGAACTGTGCCTGCTAACAGGTAGTCCATGCCAAATGTAACAAGAAACAACGAGAATGCTTTTTATACGAAGGCACTTTGCAGATTTGCTGTCATTTCGATGAAAGGACTTTAAAATAAAAAGTCATCAGTTTGTCACTTCTGAGACCAAAATATGAAAATCTGAAAAGATCAAACAATAGGACAGCTCCGAAGAAGCAGCGAATCCTGGAAATGTCAGTTGGTTGAGGTCCTGTCCTAACATTAATCAGTTAATAGCGAAGTTGGGTGGCAGGCTTGTGCTTACTTACTTGAGAGGTCTAATATTTGGTACTACGTGGAATAAATTCTGAACTGTTGTTTCAGTATTTGATTGCCCGCTAGATTTCGGAATAAGTAGCCGAATTAAAGGTATTTTCTTGTGAATTGCCCACAATAAGCTCATCAGGTCAGGCAGCAACTAGGGAACAGGAGAATCGACATTTCGGGCATTAGCCCTTCTTCAGGAATGGCTGAAGAAGGGCTAATGCCCGAAACGTCGATTCTCCTGTTCCCTAGATGCTGCCTGACCTGCTGCGCTTTTCCAGCAACACATTTCCATCTCTGATCTCCAGCATCTGCAGACCTCACTTTCTCCACAATAAGCTCAAGGCTTATCTGAGGAATAAATCCATCGACCAGCCATTTGCACAAATTCCTTCATCCTTTACATCATTCAGACACGGAAGAAAAGCTGTCTCCGATTTAAAAACAAAACATTGATCCAGCAGAAACTGCTGTTTATGGAAAAGATTTCAAAAAATTGACCAGCCTTTCTGCCTGGAAGTGCTTTCTAACTTTTCGTCAGAACTGTTTTGTCCCAATTCTGAGACTATGCTCCCTATTTCTAGAATCTCCAGTGGAAATAAATGATATTTTTTTATTTTCTTTCTTCTGTTAATATTTGAAGACTCTGATCAGAGAAATAGGCCTAATTTGTCCATTCACTCCAGAAGTCTATGTGTCATTCCTATAACCTATAACCGACATCATTATCCCTCCAAGGACAGTATACCTTTACAAAGATGTGAATCCTAGATCTACTCACATTACTGTCAGTGTGTGATTCTTTACTCAGAAAGTAGTTGGAGCCTGGAAAATTGAGCAGATTCGCCAACTTTAAGGGATCGTTGGATAGATATGCGCAAGAGATAACCTAGTGTAGGTTATATGGGCTTCAGACTGGTTTCACAGGTCCGCGACACATCAAGGGCTGAAGGGCCTGTAGTGCACTGTAATCTTCTATGTTCTAAGTTCTATATTCTATCTCTCCGAACAGTCCATACCTCCTCTATTTCTACTACATGCTTAAATCCAGCTTCCCTCCTTTTTTGGAATGAGTTTTCCTCCTGACCCGTATCTTATTTAGTGAGACATTAAAATGTTAGGGTCATAAAAAAATGAAGCACACCAATCAGCCAATTGGACACTTTGCTATCTCTGCCGTTCACTACAATCTCGGCTGATCAGATATTTCCACTTACTTGCTTTTTCCCATGATCCTTGTATTCTCTCATGATTAGGAATCTGTCATCTCAGCTTTAAATAAACACAAGCACCCTATAATCTGTTGGGCAAACATTTTCAAAGTTGCACAAGATTCGCGTACTCTGTTCTGTTGTCCTTCATTCTAAAATGAGTAACTTCACATTTTTACACCTTCGAATCCATTTGCAAACACTGCTCCCACTGTCAGAGCAAAAATCTTTCTGCGAAATTCCAGACTGGATTTGTTCTTGCTAATCTTATGATTATAAGATAGAACCATATAATCAGGGAGTAAAGCAGCCCAGAAGAGTCCTTCGGGCCATTAAGTTTGTATTGCCACAATACACCAATGACACCTATCCCACACTCGACTCATCGCCGTGAATGTTATGACATTTTAAGTGATCATGCAAGCACCATCATTCACCATCTTGGTGAAATGGTTCTTCCTCGAATCCAATCAAAGCCACTTTAAAATTATGACATCTCATTATTATTTCGACTGGTGGAGATGGAGGTAGGAGGGGGAAGGTTTCCCATGTATATCAGCGTAAATACTTACTCGAAACTCTTGACAATTTTCCTCAGAATCTTTTGGACCTCTATCAGGTCTTTTTTCAAATTTCTCTGCTTCAAAGAAATAGACAAACACATGCAGCTTTTATTCATTGCTAAGATGCTGCACCATAGGCAATAGGCAGGTGAATCTCCTTTGCACCCTATCGAACACAATCACATCGCATTTTAAGTGTGGTAACCAGAACGTCGTGCAATATTCCCGCTGTGACGAACCAAAGTCCTGCCCTTCTCCAATGTGCAACCCTTGCTCTTATAAACTATGCCAGGATTTAAAAAGGCAAGAATTATGCATACCTTCTTAACTATCCCAATGCGTTCTCTTTCCACTTTTAGCGACCTGCTTAGGAGCACCAGAAGTCCCTTTATTTCTCCGAGTTATCTCTTTTCTTGACATTAAGTATTCGTTTGGCATTGTCCTTCTTTTTCCAATTCGAATGTCCTTGCACTTTTCAGAGTTATCTCCAATATGCCACTGACGTGTTTACGTGACCAAATCCAACCATTACCCCCACCCCCCAACTACCACAACAACATCAGCTAGCACTGCTGCCTCAAAGCACCAGGGACTCGCGTTCAGTTTCAGCCTCGGAGACCTGTCTGGTGAAGTCTTCTCATTCTTCCCACAACTGCATGGGTTTCCTCTGGGTGCTCTGGTTTACTCCAACGGTCTAATGGTGTGCCTTTTAGGTGGATTGGCCTTGTTAAATTGCTCCAGAGTATTCAATAGTGTTGGGTTAGTAATGGGAAATGCCAGTTTACAGGAATAGAGTCTGGGTGTGATACTGTTTGGAGTGTCAGTGTGGACTCGAATGGCATGCTTCCAAACTGAAGGGATTCGATTATTTAAAAAAAAACATAATAGACAATCAAGGAGTCAGTACTGATCCATGCCGTATGTCATGGCACAACAGGATCCTGTCAAGCAACAGCTTTCAATAACTACACCTCAATGTTGAGCATCCTGCATTGAAATAAATGCAGGTTAATTTATCAGAGGGAACAAAGAGATTGATGAAGGCAGAAAGGTGCATGTGAACTATATGGACTGCATTTAGGCGTTTGAGAATTGCCCTCATCATCAACAGGTTAGCGAGGTTAGATCTCATGGAATGCAGGGAGAACTGGCCATTTGGATATGGAACTGGCTTGATAGTAGAACACGGAAGGTGTTGGTGGAGGATTGCTTTTCAAACTGGAGGCCTGTGACCAGTGATATGCTACAAGGAGGGGTAATGGGTCCACTGTTTTTGGTTACTTATATAAATGATTTCGATGTGAACATAGGAGGTATAGTTACTAAGTTTGCAGATGACACCAAAATTGGAGCTGATGTGGACAGTGAAGATGGCTACCTTAGAGTACAAATGAGGAGTGGCAGATGGAGTTTAATTTAGATAAATGTGAGGTGCTGCATTTCAGAAAGGCAAATCAGAGAAGGACGTATTCATCAACTGGTAAGGTCCTGGAGCATGTTGATGAAAAATGAGACGTTGGAGTGCAGGTTCATAGTTCCTTGAAAGTGGAGTTGCAGGGAGACAGGATATTGCAGACGGCATTTAGTATGCTGTCCTTTTTTGGACAGAGCATTGCATACAGGAGTGGGGAGGTCATGATGCAGCTGCACAGGACGTAAGTTCGGGCACTTTTGGAATATTTTATGCAACTCTGATCTACCTCCTAGCAGAAGGATATTGGGAAACTTTAAAGGATTCAGATAAGATTTGCAAGGATGTTGCCAGGGTTGGAGGATTTGAGCTACATTGAAAGGCTGAATAAGTTGAGGCTGTATTTCCTGGTGCATCCGACGCTGAGGAGTGACTATGCAGAGGTTTAAAATTGATGAGATGCATGGTTCGGGAAAATAAACAAGACATTTTCCCTGGAATGGCGGAGTCCGGAACTAAAGGACATATGTTTAGAGTATGAGGGAAAAACATTTACAAGGGATCTCAAGGATAACTTTTTCATGCAGAGGGTAGTGGGTGTATGCAATGAGCTGCCGGGGAAGTGGTGGAGGCTAATACAATTACAACTTTTAAAAGATATCTGGATGGAAAAATGAACAGGAAATGTTAAGCGGGATATGGACCAAGTGCTGGCAAATGAGATTAGATTAGGTTAGCCTATCTGGTCCGCATGGATGAGTTGGACCAAAGAGTCTGTTTCCATGCTGTAGAACTCTATGACTTTGTGACTACATTATTTCGGATATGATGTGATAGAATTTGAAAAGGAGAAAAGCTCAATAAAATATACAGTCGCTGTGAGTCACACCATTCAGTTACTTCATCTCACCTCTGGTACTCACCTTCTCTCGCTTTACTTTGTTATTGGAAGCCATTAACATTAGTCACAGTATCTCATGGCATCATACACCACATCTACCTCCCCTCAGTCACTATGTCACACTCACCTGAGTCATTATATCTCAAATCCCGCAATCATCGCATCTCACTCACTTCAGTTAATATGTCACACTCACCAAAGTCACTGCATTCTACTCACTTCAGTTACTGCATTAGTGACCGTGTCATCATTCATTACATCACACACATCTTAATAGCTACATACCCCTCTCTTCAGTTACAGAATCGCAGTCTCCTCAGTCACTACAACTAAATGCCATGTCGCATCCCATTCCCTACGTCACGTCAAGACACTCTTCTCAGTCAATGTATCTGTAATCCACTCTGACACAGCACCCACTCGGCTCGGTCACAGCATCTCCCTCTCCTTATTCAACGAAGATGGCATACCTCAGGTATGTCATTCCACTCCCGTCAGTCACTGCATCCTCACTGCCCTAATGCAATGCATTCTACATCCCTCAATTTCTGCACCAACGTGGTGGTCTTCTTGTGGTACGTGATAGTCCCTCGGCCTAAAAAAGGCCTCAGCCTTTCCTGGCCTCGAGGCAATTCCAGAGCGATCTCCCAGCCTCATGAAACTCATCGACCAGCCATTAGCCCAAATTCCTTCATCCTTTACTTCACGCATGCACGGAAGAAACATTGTCTCAAATTTAATAAGAAACACTGATCCATCATGTACTGCCACTTACGGAAAATATTTCAAAACATCTACCACCTGGTAAGTGACTGGAAGTGCTCCCTAACTTTTCTCCAGAACCGTCAATCCAAATTCTCAGAATGTGCTCCTTATTTCTAGAATTTCCAATGGGAATAGTTTATATCTTTTTTCTTCTGTTCATATCTTGAAGACTCCGATCAGAGAAATAGACCTAATTTGTCGATTCAGTCCAGAAATGTAATCATTGAAGTCTATATGTCATTCCATTAACCCTACATCATTATCCCTACATGGACAATATACCTTTTCAAAGACGTGAATCCCAGATCTACTCACATTACTGTCAGAGTGGTATAACTAGGGTTTTGTATAGCTGCAAGAATACATTGGCTCACTTATACTCTAGTCCTATAGATATAAAGGTAGTATTGCGTTAACTTTCTTAGTTATTTTCTGAACTCATTTGTGATATTTTAAAGGGCCAAGTAACTGATCCCCTGAGTCAGTCTGTACATCCACTATATTTATCTTTATATTGGTCAGAAAGTTACCTGATTGATCATTTCCGTTTCAAAATAGATAAACACACACTTTCTTGTATTGAAGTCAATCTGCCACAGTTATTCCCATTTATTTAGTCTTTTAAAATCCTTTGTAACCCTATGCAATCTTCCAAACTGTATATTATTCTGTGTAACTTAATGTCATGAGAAAACTCGGATGCGATCCTGTCGATGCAACATCCAAGTTAAGAAATAATGTGAATAATTAAGACCAATTGCAGGTGTTTGTAGAACACCACTAGTCACATGCTGGCAATCGGAGCACTGTCGATTGTCCCCATATTTTGTCGCTTTGTACTCACATTTTCCAGCTATGCTAGCAACTTGCTCTCAATTCTGTGGGATTATAATTTAGTTTAAAATCTAAAAATGGGGCTTTATTCAATCTCTTCTGGAAGCACCTATGAGTAACATGCATCAACATTCTGCAGCACGACTTTCCACTTGGCTCCAAGCCCCCATCCAATTCTGTGCATTCCATCATCTCCCTCCCATCTACTTCGACGGCTATTAATATGTGTTCAGATTCTTGCAGAATGTTTGAAGTCCAAAAGCTTATAGGTTAGGGAAGAGCAACATAAGTGCGATCCCTGCTTCAACTGCCGTCGTTCTGTGCTTCATTCCTGCACCTACCTACCAAGCAGCTGGAGATAAGGTGTCCCTTCAGACAGCAAACTGAAGAAGAACTAAAAATAATGCTCAGTTTGCTTTGCTGTAACTCCTTGCATTGTTTATTTACGAAGCACAATGTGTGTAAATTCTTTGGTGTGACTTTGATGTTAAAGGGACACTTCGTTTTCAATCATTCTATATCATAACAGAATTGGACCTGTGCAGTAAGCGTGTTTTTCCATTGTTTTCTTCAGAAAATACACAAAGTAATTGGAACAGTTTTGAATCGTTATCTGTTTGGTCCAATGGCAGAGCTTGCCATTCCAGTTGAAACATACTGTGCCATTCGTTTTTCCCTGGGACTCGGTGGGAAGAGTAGCTGCAATAACAAGTTCACAATTTGATTATCTGGCTTTTAGGGGCAACGAATGCAAATACATGTTCTGTGGAAAGAGTGAACGTACCATTTAACCATCCTGAAGCTTCTGTGGAGCAATGATGTGCTGGAACAGCAGTCGCTGGCATTTTCCATCCACCGGAACTGAACAAAAGAGAAAGAGCGAACTCATCACAATTGTTAATTGACTGTCCCATTCGAGAGGAATGCACACTGTGTTCCAACGGTTTCTCACAATGGCCACCTTCAACTTGCTCTTTTCTCTCAAGAGTTGACACTTTATCTTCTGTCTCCATTCCCTATCATGACATATATTTCTAATGCTTCGAATGCTGCATGATATTCATGCAGCAGTAATAAACTGACAGTTGCATTGTACATAAGCCTCCACGTCTTGCCATTCATGGCGATGACTAGCATGAGGGGACATGGTTATAAACCCAGGTGTGACAGATATAGGACAGATGTCAGAGCTAGTTTCTTTTCTCAGAGAATAGTCAGAGGTGGAACGCACTGGCGGCAACAGTAGTAGACTTGCCAAATTTAATGGCATTTAAATGGTCTTTAGATAGGCGTACAGACAAGAACGGAATAGGATAGGTTAGATGAGATTCAGATTGGTTTCAAAGGGCGGTGCAACATCGAGGGCCGAAGGGCCTGTCCTGCGCTGTAATGTTCTATGTTCTATATTCTATCTCTCCGATCAGTCCACACCTCTTTATTTCTACCTCATGCTTAAATCCAACTTTCCTCCTTTATTGGGAAATCAGGTGTGATTTTCCTGACCCATATTTTATGGAGTGAGTTATTAAAGTGACAGGACCACACAAACATGAAGAACAGCAATCAGCCATTTGGACGCTTTGCGAGCTCTGCCACTCACTACAATCCTGGCTAATTACACTTACTTGCCTTTTTCCATGATCTTTGAATTCCGTCATGATTAGAAATCTGTCATCTCAGTTTAAATAAACACCAGGACCCTATTATTCTTTGGGCAAAATTTTCCAAAGATTCACAACATTCTCGTACTCTGTTCTGATGTCCTTCCATCTATAATGACCAGCTTTAAACTTTTGCACCTTATTTGCTTCCATTGTCTGAGCAAACATGCTTCTGCTAAATTCCAGACTGGACGTGTTCTTGCCAGTCTTATGATGATTATTTATCCAGTTCATAGAACTGTAGGTTCAGGGAATAAAACAGGCCAGAAGAGTCATTCGGGCGATTGAGTCTTCACTGCCAGAAAACACGAATGACTCGACTCATTCAATCCCACACTCGGCCCACTGCCTTGTATGTTATGACATTTTAAGCATTGATGGAAGCACCATCATTCATCCGTTTGGTGAAATGGTTCTTTCTCGATTTCAATCAAAACCACTTAAAAATTATGCCACCTTGTTCTTATTTCTACTGGTTGGGACGGAGGTTGGAGGGGGAAGGTTCCCCTTGATTATCAGTGCAAAAACTTTCGAGAAACTCTTGACAATTTTCCTCATACCATTGTACACTTCCATCAAGTCTTCTTTCAAAGTTCTCTGCTTCAAAGAAATAGCCACACATATGCATTTTTTTTTTCATTGCTGAAATGCTGTATCATAGGCAACAACCTGGTGAACCTCCTTTGCACCCTATCCAATGCAATGCAACCACAGCATCACACAACACTGCCGCAGTGAATAAACAAAGTTCTGCACTCCTCCAACTTGTTCTCCTTGCTCTTATAATTTATGCCTGGACTGAAAAAGGCAAGAATTATGCATACCTCATTAACTATCTCATTGCACTCTCTTCCCACTTTCAGCGATATGCGCAGGATCATCACAAGTCCCTTTTCTTTCACCAAGCTCCCTATTTTCTTGGCATTGAGCATTCGTTTGACATGTTCCTTTTTCCAGTTTGAATCACCTTGCACTTACTAGAATTATCTCCCATCTGCCACTGATTTGTCTAAGTGACAAAATCCTCCCCCCACTCCCCCCGCACTGCCACCATATTCGAATACACAGCATTAGTGACACGGTAGCTCGGTGGTTAACACTGCTGCCTCAAATCGCCAGCGTTCCACGTTCAGTTCGGAGCCACGTTCGGAGGAGCGTCTGTATGAAATTTGCTTCTACTTCCCACATTGGCATTGGTTTCCTCTGGCTGCTCTACTTTACTCTCCCATGTGTTTCCACATCCTTGTCCAAATCTAAAGCACATGATATTACAACTTTTTACTCTGCTGTAACACACTCCTAATACTGTATTGATAGATTATGGAACGTAGATTCGGCTTTCCCTGTTACCTGTTAAACCTGTACCATCCTTTCTCGAGTTTATTGTCGCTCTTCAACTCATTGGAACATTGAGTATGAGTGCAGTCAATGCTCCTCCAAGCATCATTTAGGACTTTGTGATTTACACACGGGTCAGTCTGTGCTGTCGAGAGTCCTATATGATAGAAAGATGTTTTAACACGATTGTGCAAATTATCACCAATATCACAAAGTGAGCTGCACATACATTCACACAGCCATAACTGCAATCTCAAGTTACCATAGCGACCTGGAAAGAAGAAACATCACTGCGTCCTCTGGAAAACCAGTTCCCGAGTAAAGGAACAAAATTGAGGTATAGAGGTTATATCATAGAAAGCGATATTCCAATCCATTTGGAAAGTATAGGATTGAATGAACTGTTCTCAGAGAAGGGAGAACAAAGAACGAGAGGTCAAGGTGGAAAGATGGATGGTGAAAGAAGAAATTAAGAAACAATAACAAATTTAGTTTGACGCAATAGTTGTTTGAATTCAAAACAGCACTGCCGGAAAGTACTGAAACAGATTCATCCACATTTAAGAGATCCAACATCTCCTCTTCTGTAATATGGATATTTTTAAAAAATATCACCATGTTTTCGACACATTCTGTATCTTACATGTCCTTCTCCACAGAAAACAATGATGAAAAATACTCGTTTCTGATATCCCCCATCTCATGTGGCTCCACACATAGGTTGCCTTGCTGATCTTTGAGGGGCTCTCTTGTCTCCCTGGTTACCTTTTTGTCCTCAGAGTTGAAAAATGTGGTGCTGGAAAAACACAGCAGGCCAGGCAGCATCCGAGGAGCAGGAGAATCGACGTTTCGGGCATAAGCCCTACTTCAGGAAAAAGGCTGGTGTGCCAAGCGGGCTGAGATAAAAGATAGTGGGGGGGGGGGAGTTTGGGGGAGAGGCGCTGGGAATACGATAGGTGGAAGGCGGTGAGGGTGAGGGTGTTAGGCCAGAGAGGGGGTGGGGGCGGAGAAGTCGGGAAGAAGATTGCAGGTCAAGAGGGCGGTGCTGAATCCGGGGGTTGGGACTGACTTAAGGTGGGGGGGAGATGAGGAAGCTGGAGAAATCTACATTCATCCCGTGTGGTTGGAGGGTTCCTAGGTGGAAGATGAGGCGCTCTTCCTCCAGGCGTCGTGTGGTCAGGGTCTGACGATGGAGGAGGCCAAGGACCTGCATGTCATTGGCGGAGTGGGAGGGGGAGTTAAAGTGTTCAGCCACGGGGCGGTTGGGTTGGTTGGTCCGGGTGTCCCAGAGGTGTTCCCTGAAACATTGCACAAGTAGGCGGCCTGTCTCCCCAATGTTTCAGGGGAGCAATTATGGTCGTTGGCCCCAAAGTGCTGCCCCAATGACATCTCAGTCACCTGCCCTGCCTTATTTCCAAAGAGTAGGTCACGTTTTGCTGCTTATCTAATAGGTACATCGACATACTGAATCAGAAAATGTCCTTCTTCACACTTAACAAATTCGTCTCCATCCAAACCCGAGAGAAATTGAGGACCGCAGATGTTGGAAATTAGAGTCGAAAATGTGGCGCTGGAAAAGCCCAGCCAGTCAGGCAGCAAGTGAAGAGCAGGAAAATCGACGTTTCAGGCATAAGCCCTGATGAAGGACGTATGCCTGAAACATCGATTCTCCTGCTCCTCCAGTGCTGCCTGACTGGCTGGGCTTTTCCAGCACCACACTCTTCGACTCCATCTAAAACCTTAACACTATGGCATTCCCAGTCAAATTAAAGCCCTCTACCAATACCACCCTATTATTCTCACAGATAACTGAGATCTCCTCACAAATTTGCATCGCAATTTCACGTTGACTATAAGGCGGGATCTAGAATACAATCTCAGTAAGGTGTTCATCCTTGTTCTATTTCGCAGTACCAACAAAATAATTTCCCTGGATGCATTCATCGGAATTTCCTTCTAAAGTTCAGCCATTACGCTATCCCTCATCAAATACGCTGCTCATCCTCGTTTCTTCCCCCCTTTTTATGCTTCCTATAGCATTTGCATCCTGGAAAATTAAGGTGCCAGTCCTATCCATCTCTCAGCCATGTCTCTGTAGTTGCTATCATATCCCAGTCCCGTGTCCCTAACCATGTTCTGACTACATCTACCTTCAATATTAGGCCTCATTCATTGAATTACATGCAGTTTGATTTATCAGAAGTAACAAAGAGCATTGATGAAGGCCCAGCAGTGGATATGCTTTACATGGACTGCAGTAAGACATTTGAAATGTATCCTCATGGTCGACTGGTAAGCAAGGATAAATCTCATGGAATGCAGGGAGAACTAGCCATTTGGATACGGAACTGGCTTGAAGATAGAAGACAGAGGGTGTGAGTGGAAGGTGGAAGGTTGCTTTTCAAACTGGAGGCCTGTGAACAGTGGTGTGCCACAAGGAGGGGTGATCTTTCCACTGCTTTTGGTCACTGATATAAATGATTTGGATGTGAGCATAGGAGGAATGCTGAATACATTTGCAGATGACACCAAAATTGGAGCTGTCGTGGTTCACCTAGGAGGTTACCTCAGAGCACAACTGGATCTTAGTCAGATGGGCCAATGGGCTGAGGAGTGTTAGATGGAGTTTAATTTAGATAAATGTGAGATGCTGTATTTCGGAAAGGCGAATCAGAGCAGGACGTATACACTTAATGGTCACGTTCAAGGGAGTGTTGCTGACCGAAGAGACCGTGGAGTGCAGTTCATAGTTCCTTGAAAGTGGAGTCACAGGTAGATAGAATGGTGAACAAGGCATTTGGTATGCTTTCCTTTATTGGACAGAGCATTGAGTACTGCAGTTGGGAGGTCATGATGTGGCTGCACAGGACGTTAGGCCACTTTTGGAATATTTTATGCAATTCTGGCCTGCGTCCGAACAGAAGGAGATTTGAAAACTTTAAACGATTCAGAAAAGATTTGCAAGCATGTTGCCAGGGTTGGAGGATTTGAGCTAAAAGGAAAGGCTGAATAAGCTGAAGCTGTTCTCGCTGGTGCATCCGCAGCTGAGGGGTGACTGTGTAGAGGTTAAAAATTGATGTGATTCATGGTTAGAGTAAATCGACAAGATATTTTCCCTGGAATGGCGGAGTCTGGATATAGTTTTAGAGTGAGAGGCGAAAAAATCTACAAGGGATCTAAAGGGTAACATTTTCATGCAGAGAATGGTGGGTGAATGGATTCATTTGCCAGGGGAAGTGATGGAGGCTAATACAATTGTAAATTTTAAAAGGTATCTGGATGAGAATATTATTAGGAAACGTTAAGAGGGATATTGGACTAGTAATGGCAAATTAGACTCGATTAGGATATCTGGTCAGCATGGACCAATTGGATCAAAGAATCTGTTTCTATGCTATCCAAATCCATGATTAAGTTAGTTTGAAAATGATGTGATAGATATTTCAAAAGGAGCCACACCATTCAGCTAATTTACCTGACCTCTGGTACTTACCTTCTCTCACTTTGATGTGTTATTGGAAGATACTGCCATCAGTCACACGTCACGTCCTCACACACCCCATCTCACTCCCCTCAGTCACTGTATCACACTCACCTCAGTCACGGCATTCGGGACCGCGTCCTCATTCATTGCATCACACACATCTCAATAACCACATCCCCTCCCCTCAGTTATGGAATCTCAGTCATCTCTGTCACTACACACAAATGCTAAGCCGCATCATATTCCCCTTCGTCACTTAAGGCACTTTCCTCAGTCAATGCATTCATAATCCACTCCGACACAGCACCCAAACCGGCTCAGTCACACCATCTCCCTCTCCTTATTCAGGGAAGACAGCATACCTCAGGCACATCATTCCACTCCCCTCAGTCACTGCACCTTCCATTCTCTAACTCAGTACACTCCAAACCCCTCAATTTCTGCATCAGCGTGGTGGTCTTCTTGTGGTACGTGGTAGTCCCTCGGCCTGAAAAGGTCTCAGCGTGGTTTCTTGGCCTCGAAGCAATTCCAGAGCCATCTCCCAGCCACCTGAAACTCGAGATGAAGCCCAGTGTGGTCTGTAATCAGCGTCCAGTGCGTGCAGTAAGTGCAGTGTGCTGTATTCTGGGGTGGAATACTGTTGTTCAGAAACTTTAATTCTCCAAAACTAGCATTTGTATTTCTCCATTCCTTAGATTAGATTCGACTCCCTACAGTACAGAACCAGGGCCTTCAGCCCAACAAGTCCACACCGACCTTCTGACTTAATACAATCCATTCCCATCAGACACTTCATTCCACACCTTTTGGTCACTGCGTGATATTATTCTGTCTTGCAACATGGAATTATCCTCAGTCACTGTATCGCATTTATCCCAGTTGTTACCTTCAGTCAACACATCCCACTCCCCAAAGTCACTACATCTCAATTATTTCATTACTTCAATATATTCCCCTCAGTCACTATGTCACATTCTCACTCTTTGTGTCCTGTTTCCCCGTTCACGAAACTCCACTCAGAAAAGTCACAACATCATTTTCCCATTTTTAACAGAACCCGACTCATCACAATCTCTGCATTTCTCATGCCTCGATTACTATATCCAACTTCAGTTATTGACTGCATTCCACTCCCCTCAGTGACAGCATAACACTTTCCTAAGGGATTGCATTCCACTCTTCGGAATCACTGCAATCCATTCCCCTCAGTGACTATATTTCACTTCCCTCCGTCACCACTTCTTACTTCCCTCTGTATCTGCATCTCACTCCAATAAGTCACTCCATCGTGTTCCTCTCGGTCACTCGGTCACTCCCCTCAACTCCCCTCAGTCACCATACCATGCTCACAACAGTCTCCATATCCCACGTCCCTCAGTTTCTGTATCCCATTTCCCTCAGTCACTAAATCTCACCGCTCTGAGTTACTGACACCCACGGTTCTCATTCATTGCTTCCCATTTACCTGAGTCACTGTATCCCAAACCGCACAATGGCTAAATCCCATGCCATCTCACTCATACGAACCTACTAACCTCAGTCAACACATCCCACTCGCCTCAGGCTTCATATCACACTCCACTCAGTTATTGCATTCCCACTCTGGTCATTCACTTCAATGCATTCCACATAGTCGCTAAATCTGACAACCCTGTTACGATGTTCTAATCCCCTCAGTTACAATATCACACTCACCTCAGGGATTACTTCCCACAAGCCTCACTCCACACACCCTGCTCAAGTCCTCCACCCCTTTGGCATGGTCTGTACTTTTATCAGTCTCATTGTTATGCTCTCCCACTACTGCAATCTCTTTCACATAACGTGTGAGCTAGAGGAAGAGCTGAAAGCGCTGTTCACTTATTTCACTGCATGAACGGTTAATATTATACATCTGCTTTTATCGCCTTCTTCACTAACAAATTTGAGGGTTACGTCTCACAATCGCAAATCTGTTCAGAATGTATGATGCAGAGAATCACACTGTATGTGATTAGTAAACAGCTCTGTGCCTGTGTAATAAGCAATATTGTGGGGACAGCCACCCTTGCCTTATGTAGAAATGAAACAACTAATTAAAAGGAAAGAAATCTTGATTTCTATGATCACAGATCAGCCACGATCTCATTGAATGCTCAAAAGGGCTTGAGGGCCTGAATGTTGCAATGAAAGACTGGAGAGGTCTGGTTCATTTCTCCCCCATGCTATAGGCGGGGTTAATAACAGATTTCACAGACGAATTAAGAATCATATGAATGCTGCATTGTGTGTACACTGGAGCAACATGAATCCGACTCGGTACAGTATCAATTAAAATAGTGATGAAGAGGTTCCAAACTGAATTTGGTGACTTGCTCCATTCAATAATCAGCAGATGGCTTTCGTGGCATTTCTAACTGTTGTTGCCACTCTAATGTGGTAAGAACTGTGGGTAGAAAATCAGTCACTTCAGCTTCTACTGATTCCAGATATTCCCTATTTGAAAAAAAAAGGCTGGTTAATCCTTTATCAGTCCAGTAGGAATGAGCTCACCATTGGGAACGAGGAAGTCGATTTAACAAAGACCTACCATTCAACTTAGTTTTAAAATTTCCATTTATGTTCTGTGTTTACTGCAAAAATGGCATCATTCGTTGCAACACGCAAATCGCAGGAATATCCATAAAGTCACGGATGAATGGTACCAGGTGAGCTGTTGCTCCCATTTAATTTAAATTTAAATAAACCACAATGAGGTTTGACTACTATGCAAATGACTTACTCAGCAACCCGAGGATCAGCAGCAGTGTCCTCATCTCAATATGTGATATTCTAGAAAGTGAAACAGAAAATTTATGTTAGAGAAGGGGAGTTCAAGCGAGAATAGGAGGAAATGTATCGTGGTGGGTGCGGCGGGGGGGGGGGCTGGGGTATTAACTGCAGAGAATTTAATTTTACAGCTGTTGACGTCTGTCAGTGTGACACAGAGACAGAATAGTTAGCACTGCTGCCTCACAGTGCTCGGGTCGATTCCACTGTTGGATAAATTCCTGTGTAGAATTTCCCCTTGTCTGCATGGTTTACTCTGAGTGCTCTGGTTTTCTCCTACTGTTCAAAGATTTGCAAATTAGGTGAATTACTTATGCGGAATTGCACATACTATATATGGATATGCAGGTTCGGTGGGTTAGTTATGGGCAATGCGGGCTGAGAGGAATATGGTCGGGGCGAGGGTGTGGGTGAGATGCTCTTTGGATGGTCTCTATGGACTCAATGGGCCGAATAGACTTCTTTAACACTGTTGGGTTTCTCTATTTCTATGATCTCGCCCCATCACTTGGACCCTTACAGACAAATTTAACTTCGCCCCTTTAACTCAATAATTCACCTATGGAGTGTAATCTACACACTTTCCTCACTGGGGACCCAGCGGACGGAAGTTTATCTGTCTCCTGCACTGCAATATTTGTAAATGTTGACGCTGGAAACACTGAAAAGTGTTTGGATCGCGTTTCATAACATTGAAGGCTATGAGCATCAATTGAGAAACTGAGTTGAGTGCAGCCATTAGCTTCTTTTTCTGTTCTGTATGATTGCTTCTGTTCAGGAGTCAATCAAAACGATGTCAGACATTTGCTCATAGAACATAGAACATAGAACAGTACAGCACAGAACAGGCCCTTCAGCCCACGATGTTGTGCCGACCACTGATCCTCATGTATGCACCCTCAAATTTCTGTGACCATATGCATAGAACATAGAACATAGAACATAGAAGAATACAGCGCAGTACAGGCCCTTGGGCCCTCGATGTTGCGCCGATCCAAGCCCACCTAAACTACACTAACCCACTATCCTCCATATACCTATCCAATGCCCTCTTAAATGCCCATAAAGAGGGAGAGTCCACCACTGTTACTGGCAGGGCATTCCATGAACTAACGACTCGCTGAGTGAAGAACCTACCCCTAACATCAGTCCTATATCTACCCCCCCTTAATTTAAAGCTATGCCCCCTTGTAATACCCGACTCAATACGCGGGAAAAGGTTCATACTGTCGACCCTATCTAACCCCCTAATCATCTTGTACACCTCAATCAAGTCACCCCTAAACCTTCTTTTCTCTAGTGAAAACAGCCCCAAGTGCCTCAGTCTTTCCTCATACGATTTTCCTTCCATACCAGGCAACATCCTGGTAAACCTCCTCTGCACCCGTTCCAATGCCTCCACATCCTTCCTATAGTATGGCGACCAAAACTGCACACAATATTCCAGATGCGGCCGTACCAGAGTCTTATACAACTGCATCATGACCTCAGGACTCCGGAACTCAATTCCTCTAACAATAAAAGCCAGTACGCCATATGCCTTCCTCACCGCACTATTTACCTGGGTGGCAACTTTCAGAGATCTGTGTACATGGACACCAAGATCCCTCTGCTCATCCACACTACCAAGTATCCGGCCATTAGCCCAGTACCCCATCTTTTTGTTATTCTTCCCAAAGTGAATCACCTCGCACTTAGCTACATTGAATTCCATCTGCCACCTTTCTGCCCAGCTCTGCAGCTTCTCTATATCCTGCTGTAACCTGCCACATGCTTCCTCACTGTCAACAACTCCTCCGACTTTCGTATCATCCGCAAACTTGCTCACCCAACCTTCTAACCCCTCTTCCAGATCATTTATAAAAATGACAAACAGCAATGGTCCCAAAACAGATCCTTGCGGAACACCGCTAGTGACGGCACTCCATGAAGAAACTTTGCCATCAACTACTACCCTCTGTCTTCTTCCATCCAGCCAATTCCTAATCCAAACCTCCAACTCACCCTCAATGCCATATCTCCGTATTTTCTGCAGTAGCCTACCATGGGGAACCTTATCAAACGCCTTACTAAAATCCATATATACCACATCTACCGCTTTCCCCTCATCAACCTCCTTCGTCACCTTTTCAAAGAATTCAATAAGGCTTGTGAGGCACGACTTGCCCTTCACAAAACCATGCTGACTATCCTTGATCACATTATTCCTATCTAGATGTGCATAAATCCTATCCCTTACAATTCTCTCTAAGACTTTGCCCACAACAGAAGTGAGACTCACCGGCCTATAGTTACTAGGGCTATCCCTACTCCCCTTTTTGAACAAGGGAACCACATTTGCTATCCTCCAGTCTTCTGGCACTACTCCTGTAGACAAAGAGGACATAAAAATCAAGGCCAATGGCTCTGCAATCTCCTCCCTTGCTTCCCAGAGAATCCTAGGATAAATGCCATCAGGCCCAGGGGACTTACCTATTTTCACCTTTTCCAGGATTTCCAACACCTCTTCTCTACATACCTCAAAGCCATCCATTCTACTTATTTGTGCCTCAGTATTCTCATCGACAACAATGCCCTGTTCCTGAGTGAATACTGAAGAAAAGTATTCATTCAGTGTCTCCCCAATCTCTTCCGCCTCCACACGCAACTTCCCCCTACTATCCTTGACTGGACCTATTCCTACCCTAGTCATTCTTTTATTCCTAACATACCTATAGAAAGCCTTAGGGTTTTCCCTAATCCTATCTACTAAGGACCTTTCATGTCCCCTCCTTGCTGCTTTTAGCTCTCTCTTCAGGTCCTTCCTGGCTACCCTATAACTCTCAATCGCCCCAATTGAACCTTCACGTCTCATCTTGAGATAGGCCGCCCTCTTCCATTTAACAAGGGATTCCAATTCCTTATTAAACCACGGCTCCCTCGCACGACCCTTTCCTTCCTGCCTGACAGGTACATAATTATCAAGGACACTCAATAGTTGCCCCTTGAACAAATTCCACATATCATTTACACTCTTGCCTTGGAGTCTACTTTTCCAAGCCACACATCCTAAGTCATGCCTCACCGCATCATAATTTCCCTTACCCCAGCTATAATTCTTGCCCTGCAGTACACACTTATCCCTCTCCATCACGAGTGTAAAAATCACCGAATTATGGTCACTATCCCCAAAGTGCTCACCTACCTCTAATTCTAACACCTGGCCTGGTTCGTTACCCAGAACCAAATCCAGTATGGCCTCACCTCTTGTTGGCCTGTCTACATATTGTGTCAGGAAACTCTCCTGCACACATTGAACAAACACTGACCCATCTAACGAACTTGAGCTATAGCTTTCCCAATCAATATCAGGAAAGTTAAAGTCCCCCATAACAACCACCCTATTACTGTCACTCATCTCCTGAATCACCTTCCCAATCCTTTCTTCAATGATTCTAGGACTATTAGGAGGCCTGTAAAAGACTCCTAACAGGGTGACCTCACCTTTCCTATTCCTAACCTCAGCCCAAACTACCTCAGATGGCAAGTCCTCATCCATCGTCCTTTCCACCGCTGTAATACTATCTTTGACAAGCAATGCCACACCTCCCCCTCTTTTACCCCCACCTCTGACCCTACTAAAACATTTAAATCCCGGAACCTGCAACAGCCAATCCTGTCCCTGTTCTAGCCATGTCTCCGTAATAGCCACAACATCGAAGTCCCAGGTACCAACCAACGCTGCAAGTTCACCTACCTTATTTCGTATACTTCTTGCATTGAAGTATACACACTTCAAGCCACTTCCCTGTTTACAGGCACCCTCCTTGGAAATTGATGCCATGTTCCTCACCTCCCTACACTCCAGGCCCTGCACCCTGAAGCTACAATCTGGGTTCCCATGCCCCTGCCGAGTTAGTTTAAACCCCCCCCAAGAGCACTAGCAAACCTCCCCCCAAGGATACTGGTTCCCCTCAGGTTCAGGTGTAGACCATCCTGTTTATAGAGGTCCCACCGTCCCCAGAAAGAACCCCAGTTATCCAAAAACTGGAACCCCTCCCTCCTGCACCATCCCTGAAGCCACGCATTTAATTGTTCTCTCTCCCTATTCCTCGAATCTCTATCACGTGGCACGGGTAACAAACCAGAGACAACAACTCTGTTTGTTCTAACTCCAAGCTTCCAACCTAGCTCCCTGAAAGCCTGTCTAACATCCTCAGCACTCCTCCTACCTATGTCGTTGGTGCCAATGTGGACCACGACTTCGGGTTGCTCCCCCTCCCCCTCCAGGACCCGGAAAACACGATCAGAGACATCACGTACCCTTGCACCTGGGAGGCAACATACCAAACGTGAGTCTCTCTCGTTCCCACAAAACCGCCTATCTGTGCCACGAACTATCGAGTCCCCAATTACTACTGCTCTGCTCTTCTTCACCCTTCCCTTCTGAGTAACGGGGACAGGCTCCGTGCCAGAGACCTGAGCCCCGTTACTTACCCCTGGTAAGTCATCCCCCCCACAAGTATCCAAAACGGTATACTTGTTCTTGAGGGGAATGGCCGCAGGAGGTCCCTGCACTGGCTGCTTCCTCCCAGTCCCCCTCACTGTCACCCATCTATCTGCCATCTTTGGAGTTACTACTTCCCTATAACTCTGATCTATGACCCCCTCTGCCTCCCGAATGATCCGAAGTTCATCCAACTCCAGCTCCAGTTCCCTAACACGGTCTTGGAGGAGCTGGAGATGGGTGCACTTCCTGCAAGTGTAATCGGCAGGGACGTCGATGGCATCCCTCACCTCATACATGTTGCAGGAGGAACATTGCACTGCCTTCACTGCCATCCCTCTAAAGCTAACTGTTTAAACAAAAACTGTGTCTAAATAATACAAGCAAAATTCAGCACTTACCTGCTTGCCACAACAGATGTTATTATTAGGTTAGAGGAGGAGGGCGGGTGGGAGGCACTACCCGTGTAGTGCCTCGGGTTCCTCTCCTTCACGCTTTTAAAGGGGGAAAAAACTAACCCAGCTAAGCTTACACTAACTGCTTCCGGGTCTCGGCTGCCCCTCTGCTTGCCGTCACTTCCTCTGCTGCTCCCGCTCTTTCTGTGAAGGAGAGAGAAAACAAAACACCGATGCCCGCTACAGGTAAGTAATTTTGAAAAAAACTCTTACCTTAGCTGTAGTCTCCCGGGTTCACCTCAACTCGGCCGCTGCTCCCACTCAAATGACCGTTGGTGGTGAAACAGTGAGTATTTATACTCACAGTTCTCCTTCCCGGCTGCCCCTCTGCTTGCCGTCACTTCCTCTGCTGCTCCCGCTCTTTCTGTGAAGGAGAGAGAAAACAAAACACCGATGCCCGCTACAGGTAAGTAATTTTGAAAAAAACTCTTACCTTAGCTGTAGTCTCCCGGGTTCACCTCAACTCGGCCGCTGCTCCCACTCAAATGACCGTTGGTGGTGAAACAGTGAGTATTTATACTCACAGTTCTCCTTCCCGGCTGCCCCTCTGCTTGCCGTCACTTCCTCTGCTGCTCCCGCTCTTTCTGTGAAGGAGAGAGAAAACAAAACACCGATGCCCGCTACAGGTAAGTAATTTTGAAAAAAACTCTTACCTTAGCTGTAGTCTCCCGGGTTCACCTCAACTCGGCCGCTGCTCCCACTCAAATGACCGTTGGTGGTGAAACAGTGAGTATTTATACTCACAGTTCTCCTTCCCGGCTGCCCCTCTGCTTGCCGTCACTTCCTCTGCTGCTCCCGCTCTTTCTGTGAAGGAGAGAGAAAACAAAACACCGATGCCCGCTACAGGTAAGTAATTTTGAAAAAAACTCTTACCTTAGCTGTAGTCTCCCGGGTTCACCTCAACTCGGCCGCTGCTCCCACTCAAATGACCGTTGGTGGTGAAACAGTGAGTATTTATACTCACAGTTCTCCTTCCCGGCTGCCCCTCTGCTTGCCGTCACTTCCTCTGCTGCTCCCGCTCTTTCTGTGAAGGAGAGAGAAAACAAAACACCGATGCCCGCTACAGGTAAGTAATTTTGAAAAAAACTCTTACCTTAGCTGTAGTCTCCCGGGTTCACCTCAACTCGGCCGCTGCTCCCACTAAAAAAAAAAAGTCTCTTAAATGTCCCCAATGACCTTGCCTCCACAACTGCTGCTGGCAACGCATTCCAATCTCTCACAACTCTCTGTGCAAAGAACCCGCCTCTGACATCCCCTTTATACTTTCCGCCAACCAGCTTAAAACTATGACCCCTCGTGTTAGTCATTTCTGCCCTGGCTATCGACTCTATCTATGCCTCTCATTATCTTGTATTCCTCAATTATGTCCACTCTTCTCCTCCTTTTCTCCAATGAAAAAAGTCCGAGCTCAGTCAACCTCTCCTCTCCTCCCTTGCTCACTCACTCACCCAGACCCGAATCAATCTCTCTCCATTATTGGAGCTGTGAAATATTGATTGCTGTATCACACTATCTCTCGTTTGACTTGAAATTTAGTATCCCTTTCATCTTTTTCATCACTCATGACCTCAACTGCTCTGGAGAGATCGAAATTTTCCTTGGTGGTTTCATAAGGCAAAAAGGAAGTTATACAATGAAGATGTCATATTTTCATGACAATATTGGTCTAAGAAAATATCGCAAGATTTTCCCATGAACTCTTCATGGTGGCTATTAAAAGCATTCTCTATTTTTGTTTTCGAAATCATGTGCAGATTAAAGATCTCCTTGACCACTTATTTTGTATTATCCCAAGCATCCGCAAATTTGGTTCATATATCACCAGCCGCAATGAGCTTATTGTTCAAGAAGCTGCCAGCCACAGCTAATACTCCATTACTTTGCCTACAATTTTACCTCTTCAGGGAGACAGATCAAAATCTCCCTTGCTCACTCACTCACCCAGACCCGAAGCAATCTCTCTCCATTATTGGAGCTGTGAAACATTGATTGCTATATCCCACTATCTCTCGTTTGACTTGAAATTTAGTATCCACTTTCAATAAGACATCGAAAGACAGAATGAGCTACGTCTGCTTTTCTCACTGATAACCCAATGGACATTTAACGTTCATGTTCATCCCTCAATCTGGGATCCAGACAGATTAACATCAACTTTGTGTTTCAATCTTCAAATGGGCCCAAACGAACGAACTACAATTGAATTGTTTACACTTGTTTTAAACTTGAAATGTCTACAGTGACGTATGTAGGACTGTCTACAATATGACACACGTAATGACTATGGAAAACTGTGCCATTCTAATTGAATAATCCACAGAACCAAATTAAGAAATATTTATTTCTCAATTTTTTCATGTTTTTGTTGCAACTGCATTGTTTTGATGGCATTGATTAACATATCCCAGAATGATTAGTCTGTCATGAAGAGTGCTGTGTAATTAACCTTGGCCGACATACTGACCTTTTATCCATGCCCCTGGAAACATCTGGGATGACATGAAGTTGAGCATAGATCTTGGCAGGTTTTATGTGAAGGCTATAAGGATATAGATGCGGTATAGTGAGGCAATGTGCGACATTATCGACTTTTGGAGAGGGAGTGGAAGAAAATACTTTATGAAATGAACTGTGATGACAGTTTAAACCAAAATCAGAGATTGCTGTAGCTCTACAGGTCATGTAAGTATCTGTGGAGGAATAATCAGTTTCTGTTTGAGCTCTCGAAACCGTTCATCATGAAACCAGAAATGTTACATCTGTTTCTCTCTCCTCAGATCACCCTAGACCTGTTGAGGTCGACACAGCGTTTTATTTCTTTTTCAGATTACCAACATTCGCAGTTGGGCTGGGCTCACTTTCCAGAAAGGAAGCATCAGGTGGAATAACAAGATGACAGCATTTTCCGATGAGAGGCAGACATTTATGGGCATTTGGGGGCGGGGGGGTGGCGAAGTAAAAAGAAATCCGTGCAAATTGTAGTGGTGGTCGGGGTTGCACTGTCAACAAGGAAGTTGGAGGTGGCGAAAGTCGAATCGTTTACTGAATACTTGGATGAACATTTGTGCCTTACTATTCAAGGTTATGGGCTGTGGACGTGAATTTGACATGACCAGAGTATTTTAATGGTTCAGAGTCAATAGGTTGAAAGTATCTCTTATATATTAGAGGATTCTGTGAAGTAGACAATTGGTGGATTACCCTGAGAGTCAACAAACCACGGGTGGATTGTAGGATTGTAGGATTGAAAAGAAGAGTCCTTCATGGCGAAGCCAGCCGTTGTGGGAAAAGAAGCTCCTCTGTTTGGATCATTCTGCATCACAAATCAGCCGATCTACCAGTTGAGCTATAGGAGTCCATTTGGTTTGAATATCACATGGAAGTCAAAGGTACACCACAGACATTGAGATGTAACTATCAACATCACAAAGCCCTCCGCTGCACAGAATCCAACACTAACAATTCCAATACTTTCACAGTGACACGTACACTGACATCACTTGACATCGCTAAGGTGCATCTAAATACTTCTTCGCAACCCTCTCATTAGTATCCTGACAGAGGCATGGAATTCAGTGTGATTTAGCAGTTTGGATTAGAAATTAGCTTTCTGAAAGAAGGCAGCGAGTGGTGGTTGATGAAAAATATTCAGCCTGGTGTCCAGTTACTAGTGGTGTGCCACAAGGATCTGATTTGGGACCACTGCTGTTTGTCATATTTAGAAATGACTTCGACTCAGGCGTAGGCAGATGGATTAGTAAGTTTGCAGACGACACTAAAGTCGGTGGAGTAGTGGACAGTTTTGTAGACTGTTACAGGTTGCAGGGGGACTTTGGATAAACTGCAGAATTGGGCTTAGAGGTGGCAAATGGAGTTCAATGCAGCTAAATATGAGGTGATGCACTTTGGGAAGAATGACAGGATGGCAGAGTACTGGGTAATGGAAAGATTCTTGGTAGCGTAGATGTGCAGAGGGATCTTGGAGTCCATCTACATAGATCCCTGAAAGGTGGATAGTGCCGTTAAGAAGGCATAAGGTGTGTTAGATTTCATTGGTAGAGGGATTGAGTTCCAGAGCTGCAATATCATGTTGCAACTATACAAAACGCTGGTGTGGCCACACTTGGAATATTGTGTACAGGTCTGGTCCCCTGAAAATTTTGGGAAGGAGGTGGAAACAGTGAAATAGGTGCAGAGGAGATTTGCCAGGTTGTTGCCTGGTCTGGAGTGAAGGTCTTATGAGGAAAGGCTGAAAGACTTGAGTCTGTTCTCATTGGAAAGAAGAAGGCTAAGAGGGGATTTGGTAGAGACATACAAGCTGATCAGAGGATCAGATAGGGCAGACCGTGAAAGTCTTTCTCCTATGACAATGATGTCAGCTTGTACGAGGTAGCATAACTACAAATTGAGGGGTTATAGATTTAAGACAGATGTCAGGGGCAGGTTTTTTACACAGACAGTGGTAAGGGTGTAGAATGCCCTACCTGCTAATGTAGTCAACTCAGCCACATTAGGGAGATTTAATCAATCCTTAGATAAGCACATGGATGATTTTGGGAGAGAGTAGGGGAAGGGCTGAGAATAGTTCACAGGTCGGTGCAACATCGAGGGCTGAAGGGCCTGTTCTACGTTGTGTTGTTCTATGTTCTATATATGGATGAGGAAGGACACCACTTCGATTGGGGCAACACATCCATCCTCGGACAAGCCAAACAGAGACATGCACGAGAAATCCTACAAGCATGGCATTGTACAAGCAATCCTACAATGTTACCTCATATGATGACGAAACGTCTGAAAATGAACCTTCCAATTCAGCGAACAAACTTAAATCTGGAAATGTTCTTTGTCCATACCTCTCTTAGTTTTGTTGCATCTGCATCGGTCCCACTCTCCTGACTTTCCCCACCTTTACCCAATGCCCGCAGCCACCTGTGTCCACATGCTATGCTTCTAGGATAAAAAGCGCAGTCTGTTCAAGCTTTCTTCATCATGAAAATTTGCAGTCACATAATATCCTGGTCAATCTACTCTGCAGCCACTGCTGGGCAATTATGTCCATCCTATAATGTGCGGCTTCCTTAACAACATGCAATTGTCTGGGTGCAGCACAAACAATGTGACAACAGCTATTTAACTTGGAGAATTGTACTGTCTTCAGGGTCTGTCTTGGAGTCAGATTTTTTCCTACTTTAAGTCTCTTCATTAATTTCAGTGCCTGCATTGCTTGCAGGTTATCTCTTAATGTTAGGGCCTGTATTAGTCTATGCTGACTGTACTGTTGGGATCTTTTTCATCGAGAGAGTGGTGGGAACCTGGAACTCACTGTCTCGAAGGCTGAGAGAAGCAGAAATCCTCATAACTTTGAAGAAATAGTCAGGTGTCGACTTCAGACTACAGGGCACACAAGATGTCGAAATTGGTTAGAATAGTAAGTTGCATGGCATGGTGCAGTAAGCCAAAGGATTTTAATTTTCTCTGTTGTTAACATCAAATGCTGTATGACTCTGCCTGTATTAATTTGTGATCCCTATTAGTTTTACGAATGTTGCTCCAACGTACAACCCTTCCTCAGTCGCAGCATCCTACACCTGCCAGCCACCACGTTCCACTACCATCAGTCTTGTAACCCTTCTGCCCTCAGTCTCTAATTTCGATTTCCATCAATCACTACATCCCACTCGCGTCAGTCACAATATCTAATTCCCATCAGAAGCTAAATTCCATCCCCTCGTCAATGATTACCATTGTCCTCAGTGACTGCATCCCACTCACTATGTTCCATTCCCCTCACTCATAAATCCAACCACACCTCAGTAATTCCCTCCCACTACTTTCAGTCACTGTACCTTATTTGCCTCAGTCACCACATGCCACTCCATTCAGTCAGTGCACCCCACTATCAGTTCAACCCATTCACCTCAGTCACTGCATCCGATTCCCTTAAGTCAGACTATCCCATTCACCTCAGTCACTACTTCTCATTCCACTCTGTCAATACAGCCCCTTCCACTCAGTTACTGTATCACACAAGTCAGTGATTTCTTAATCCCACATGTCCCGCCCATGCGCTTCTCCATCTACTCTTCCCCGGAACACCTTTGGGCTGCCACACTACTGTTACCACTCTCGCAGAAAGAGTATGAATAACAGCGAAAACAGGACACGAATGGTACCCATTTCATTGTAGTGAAAAGGTCACAATGTGTTTCTGACATTTATTACTTTCTTCACGGATGAGCATTAATGGTTTGTGAAACATTAAATTCTGTTGGTCATGCAAAACCTGTTAATCAAACTATGGGTGATTTATAAATAATTCTCTCTTCTGTTGCATATTTTGTGCCACACCCAGACTACCGTGTGTTGTTCTGGAAACCGCATATTACAGGAGGGATATAACTGTCCTGCAGAGTGTGCACAGGACATTGACCGGGATATTCAATGTGACATAAGTTGCCGGCTTCAGCATTAACATAAGTGAATGAGGGAAGCTTTCAATCTTGAGTTCGATGATCATCTCACTGAAGTTCTGATCAGGCATGATGGGCTGAGTGTTCTAACTCTTTTGATAGAACATTTATAAAGACTGGTGAATTTAGTACGTTTATCAGTGTTGTAAACAGCGTTCAGAGGAAAATCTGCAGACCAGTTCAGAATCATCTAGTGGCTTTCCTGAGAGGACAGTCAGAAAGTGTTTCCATTGAAACAATTAACACTGAGCACGTAGGTACATTTGCCACTGACGTTGAACAGAAACGACAGTGAAACGAGGACAATTTGGTGAATTAGGCGAGTTGCACCTTTTGATAATCATCACGAATATGCAGGGTGGAATGACGTTGCTCACTGCTGTTGTCACTCTGTAAATTGCTGTAATTTGTCAGATAAGAGCCTCCGTCACTTTGACCTGCCCCCACTGATTCCAACAGTTTTAGCTTCCAGAATAAAAAAAAAAGTAGCCTGTTTCAGTCCTTTGTCCAGTCCAAAGACAATTAGTTTATCATTTGGGGAAAAGGAGGCCTGTTTGTCACAGGTCTGTCATTCACTTTTTTTTACCACAATCTCGCTTTGTAACGTTTCATTTTATGTTTTCTTTAAAATGGAGTTTACCTTTTTGGCCAGGTCATACCAGTGTACTCACCACCCATATGGTCTCAAATGACAGTCACTAGCGAGTTTTCTTTTCTGACCACAGTGATTTATAAAAGTCTCATAAATTTTGAATGATATGAAAATGACTTCATAGGAAACTGAGAAACAGCAACAGAGGACCGTCCCCATGCACAATATTAGAGAAAGTGAAAAACAGAATTTAGTTTCGAGAAAACAAATTTTAGCGGTAACAGAAGTGAAATGTAATGCGCAGAGAGGACACTTGATTGAAGAGGATTTCATCTTACACTGGTAATGCTCTGTCTCTAACACTCACTGGAAACACAACGGACAGATTTACTTACATCCTTGCACTCAGAAACATTCCCAGAAAATGTAATGTACATGCACGTTCATAGTGGGAACGTTATCTCTCTCCTGCACTGCGACCATTAAAAAAAATGCTTGAGTCGGGAATCAAGACAAACGTTTAAAACACGTCAATTGCGTGGGCATTTCAAGTATTGCAATCTTCAAGTCCATAGGCCCAATGCAGGAAATTGGGATGAGTGTTGAGATTACTGTGTTTTTGGTCGTGTTATAACTATGCAAGATTAAATCAGACATCGTTATGAAATATTTAGTATTCTTTTTTCAACGTCTATCACCTTCTCTGTGTCTACATTTCAGTCAACTCCTCCAATGGAGAATAATGCATTACTTGGTAGCTCCAGAAAGCAAACAAAAATGAATAAAAAACAAAAATGTCAGGTTTGCTGGACAAACGAGTGTGAGAAACGAGTGCCTTTGTATTGTCACAAACATCCAACATTTCGTTTGGTATTTAAAGTAACACATGCTACTTATTGTTCTAGAGTTTGTAGAGCACAAATAATAGGCTAGTCTTTCCCCATACAGACTTCCTCTCCACAGACACAGATTGAGATTTCCCTCACTCACTCATTCCAATCTAAAGTGCCAGCATGATCTTTACAATTCGTCATCACTGTGGTCACAAAATGCAGCGTGGGATCAACCAATTTCTCTCTTTCCGTCCCCACAAGATTGACATCGACCTCCCAACATCAAATGGTGCGTTGAGAGGCAGGGGGCAATTCAACTCGTCCTGTCAATGACAACCCAATTGACTTTACATCTATGTTTCTCGTTCACTGTGAACCAGATAGAGTCATATCCGGCTCTTTCCTTGAAAGAGACCCAAACCAACAAAACACTATGCATTAATTACAAACGCCATTTTCGGCGGGTAAACCTTTGAGCCCAACAATTATTTTTCCACATGAACAATCCCCAAACACCCAATCATTAAAACCTATGCATTCCTGGTACAGGCATTCTCTTCTTCGGCTCCACTTCCAGTCCTGATGTTTTGAAACGCTGTCAACATTCGAAACAAAATGTCCATGAAAGGAGCATTGCATCGGTAGAATAATCACCAAGTCAATCATTGATGGGCTGACTTCGATCATTAGTTCACACTGGGCTGCTTACCAGAGTCTCCAAAGGTGATGCTGCTGTTGAGATACAGCGGGTTATATGTTCACGTCATTCATCTTCAGTCAGGCAGAATGTCTTGATATTCCGAATGGCACATTAAGCACTGCCCACTATGTTACACATGCAATGACAATGGTTATTTATGCTATTTTTATAAGCCAAAGATTTACATTAATGTAAGTTCCATGCAAACTCAAGATTTTGCATTGGAAGAATTTACATACCTGAAACAAAGAAGCATCTCATTAGTTTGTTTTTAAGTCCCGTAACAGTCTTCCATAATGAAGGATGCATGGTAACTGAGATTAGCTTCAGAATAAGCGACAGAAATAACCTGAGAAGAGATATGGGCAGGTTTTATTTGCAGGATAGAAATTTGGAACATAGAATATAATGGGACAAAATGTGATATTATCTCAATTTAAATGCAAGTTGGTCAGAATGGGAAGATGGACATGAAAACAATGCTATTATAAAGCAAAATAAACATTCAGCAGATCTTGCACCATCTGTGGAAAGAGAAACAGAGCTAGCATTTCGGGTCCAGAGAATCTTATTCACAATTTAAAACCTGAAACGTTAAATCTCCATGGATTCTGTCAGTCCTGTTGCAATTTATCCAGACATTTCAGTTTTTGTTTCAGATTCCGAGCGTCCACAATCCTTTGTTTCCTTCGCTTCTTTTTCTTTTGTATGACAGTCTAAAGATTGTGATACAATGGAAATGTCAAGCTTTGTTGTATTAAGATACGTAAAATCGCCAAAGTCATGCAGGACCACAGGCATGTTCTTCCACTAAAGGCAGAAGGCTGTAAGTCAGCAAGGGTCGAAATAGTGCAGCATCGTTTTAAAGTGAGAGACAGGACATTTGGGGAAGATTTGAGAGAAATGAATAGTAACAGTCTGGATTGCACAGTCTTGGAGGGATGTTGACACGGGAAATGTCACAATCTTAAGACAACACTTGGAAAAACAGTTGAAGTAACATAGTATCCAATGTTATGCGTCTCTTCCGGGATAGTAGGTGTTTTGTATATCGTGTATTGTTTACAGGAGAGACTCCACAGTTTGAAGGTTCGCTTCCAACTGCAGGAGGCGATGAAAGAGACAATTAGTGGCAGTTTCACTGGAGGGTCAATACACCTCAGCTGGAGGAAGAGGGTGAGAAAAGTGCCGTCCTGGCAATCTGTGCCGTTGTGGGAAGTGAAGCCATTCGGCTGAGACCCCACTGCAAATCGACAATCATACCAAGTGAACGACCAACCACAATGTTTACCTTGTTTAATACACAGGTAACACAGAAACCATGCAGTTACTGAGTCATGGAAAACCTGCCGCAAAGAAAAGGACCTTCAACTGATCAACTTACGGCCAGACAAAAAAAAAAGCCGAATAATTCGAAACCCATTTTACAATATTTAACCCAGAACCTTGTTTGCCTTCGTAGTTCAAAGGCATATCTAAATATTTGTTTCCAATTATATGAGGGATTCAGAATCCCACCTCAATTCTTTAAGAAATTTTGCCTCACACATCCTCCACACCTTCTGTCCATTACCTCAAATCTATGTTCCCATCCGTGATTTTGATGCCTCCATCAACGTGAAAAGTTGCTTTTCCTCTTGAGAGCATAGAACATTACATCGCAGCACAGGCCCTTCGGCCCTGGATGATGTGCCGACCTGTGAGAACAATCTGAAGCCCATCTAAGGTATACTATTCCATTCTCGTTCATATGTCTATCCAATGACAATTTAATTACTCTGTTTACTCTGTCTGTATCATCCATAATTTTATTCATTTACACAATTTTCCCATCTCAATATCCTCAGCTATGGGTAAAATACACCTAATCTGTTCAAATCCTCTTCATATGTGAGAATCTTCAGCCCAGGGAAGATTGCGGTAAATCGTCTCTGCACCCTCACTGCTGCAATCAAATCCCTCCACAATGTAGGTTCAGTATCAACATTCAACTCGCCAGCTGTAGTGCAATTAACTTTACACGAGCTGCATTAATTTGGATAAATATATTGTCTTCTGTATCTGTGCTGGTTTCAGGGGTTGCTTTAATTTCAGTGTCGTCACTCATGGTAATGATTGTTTTTTTTAGAGTATGTCTTAGTTTAAGGGGCGGTATTAACTTGTCGCCTAAGGTACTGTCAGGATCATTTCACCAAGTGGTTGGTGGGAATCTGGAACTCAATGTTTGTAAGGGTGTTAGAAATAGAAACCTACAAAACTTTACAGAAGTATTTAGGTGTGAACTTTGGTTACCAAGGGATGCAGCGCTCTGAACCAAAAGCTCGTAATGGAATCAGAATAATGAAGTGAATAACGGAGTCTGATCAGCCAAAGAATATTTTTTCTGCGTTATTAATATCTAACAATCTTTGTATTTTTTTCCATAATTTCAGAATCTGTATTAGTTTCAGACATCTCACTAGAGTCAGTCATTCAATCTCACTTGCGAACTTCACCACATCACACTCCCAGCATTCACAATATGCCCCTCCTCTCAGTCACTATGTCTCAGCCACTTCAATGTCTGTGTCCCACCCCCTTAGTCAATACATCACAATCCTCTCAGTCACTATGTCTCAACCACTTCAATGTCTGTGTCCCACCCCCTTAGTCAATACATCACAATGCCCTCAGTCACCATATCTCAGTCACTTCAATGTCTGTGTCACACCTCCTTAGTCAATACATCACAATCCCCTCAGTCACTATGTCTCAGCCACTTCAATGTCTGTGTCCCACCCCCTTAGTCAATACATCACAATCCCCTCAGTCACCATGTCTCAGCCACTTCAATGTCTGTGTCCCATCCCCTTAGTCAATACATCACAATCCCCTCAGTCACCATGTCTCAACCACTTCAATGTCTGTGTCCCATCCCCTTAGTCAATACATCACAATGCCCTCAGTCACCATGTCTCAGTCACTTCAATGTCTGTGTCCCACCCACTTAGTCGATACATCACAATCCCCTCAGTCACCATGTCTCAGCCACTTCAATGTCTGTGTCCAACCCCCTTGGTCAATACATCACAATCCCCTCAGTCACCATGTCTCAGCCACTTCAATGTCTATGTCCCACCCCCTTAGTCAATACATCACAATCCCCTCAGTCACCATGTCTCAGTCACTTCAATGTCTATGTCCCACCCCATTAGTCAATACATCACAATCCCCTCAGTCACCATGTCTCAGCCACTTCAATGTCTGTGTCCCACCCCCTTAGTCGATACATCACAATCCCCTCAGTCACCATGTCTCAGTCACTTCAATGTCTGTGTCACACCCCCTTAGTCAATACATCACAATCCCCTCAGTCACCATGTCTCAGACACTTCAATGTCTGTGTCCCACCCCCTTAGTCAATACATCACAAACCCCTCAGTCACCATGTCTCAGCCACTTCAATGCCTGTGTCCCACCCCCTTAGTAAATACATCACAATCCCCTCAGTAACCATGTCTCAACCACTTCAATGTCTGTGTCCCATCCCCTTAGTCAATACATCACAATGCCCTCAGTCACCATGTCTCAGTCACTTCAATGTCTGCGTCCCACCCCCTTAGTCGATAACGTCACAATCCCCTCAGTCACCATGTCTCAGCCACTTCAATGTCTGTGTCCAACCCCCTTAGTAAATACATCACAATCCCCTCAGTCACCATGTCTCAGCCACTTCAATGTCTGTGTCCCACCCCTTTAGTCGATATATCACAATCCCCTCAGTCACCATGTCTCAGTCACTTCAATGTCTGTGTCATACCCCCTTAGTCAATACATCACAATCCCCTCAGTCACCATGTCTCAGCCACTTCAATGTCTGTGTCCCACCCCCATAGTCAATAAATCACAATCCCCTCAGTCACCATAGAACAAAGAACATAGAAGAATACAGCGCAGTAGAGGCCCTTCGGCCCTCGATGTTGCGCCGATCCAAGCCCACCTAACCTACACTAGCCCACTATCCTCCATATGCCTATCCAATGCCCACTTAAATGCCCATAATGAGGGAGAGTCCACCACTGCTACTGGCAGGGCATTCCATGAACTCACGACTCGCTGAGTAAAGAACCTACCCCTAACATCTGTCCTATACCTTCCCCCCCCTTAATTTAAAGCTATGCCCCCTTGTAATAGCTGACTCCATACGAGGAAAAAGATTCTCACTGTCGACCCAATCTAAACCCCTAATCATCTTATACACTCTATCAAGTCACCCCTAAACCTTCTTTTCTCCATTGAAAACAACCCCAAGTGCCTCTGCCTTTCCTCATACGATCTTTCTACCATACCAGGCAACATCCTGGTAAACCTCCTCTGCACCCGTTCCAGTGCCTCCACATCCTTCCTATAGTATGGCACACAATACTCCAGATGTGGCCGCACCAGAGACTGATACAACTGCAACATGACCTCAGTACTCCGGAACTCAATTCCTCTCCCAATAAAGGCCAGTATGCCATATGCCTTCTTCACCGCACTATTTACCTGGGTGGCAACTTTCAAAGATTTGTGTACATGGACACCAAGATCCCTCTGCTCATCCACACTACCAAGTATCCGACCGTTAGCCCAGTACCCCATCTTTTTATTACTCTTACCAAAGTGAATCACCTCACACTTAGCTACATTGAACACCATTTGCCACCTTTCTGCCCAGTTCTGCAGCTTATCTACATCCCGCTGTAACCTGTCACATCCTTCCTCACTGTCTACAACTCCTCCGACTTTCGTATCATCCGCAAACTTGCTCACCCAACTTTCTAACCCCTCCTCCAGGTCATTTATAAAAATGACAAACAGCAATGGTCCCAAAACAGATCCTTGCGGAACACCGCTAGTGACGGCACTCCAAGATGAACCTTTGCCATCAACTACTACCCTCTGTCTTCTTCCAGCCAGCCAACTCCTAATCCAAACCTCCAACTCACCCTCAATGCCATATCAAACGCCTTACTAAAATCCATATACAACACATCTACTGCTTTCCCCTCGTCCACCTCCTTTGTCACCTTCTCAAAGAATTCAATAAGGTTTGTGAGGCACGACCTGCCCTTCACAAAACCATGCTGACTATCCTTGATCACATTATTCCTATCCAGATGTTCATAAATCCTATCCCTTACAATTCTCTCTAAGATTTTGCCCACAACAGAAGTGAGACTCACCGGCCTATAGTTACTAGGGTTATCCCCACTCCCCTTCTTGAACAAGGGAACCACATTTGCAAGCCTCCAATCTTCTGGCACTACTCCTGTAGACAACGAGGACATAAAAATCAAGGCCAATGGCTCTGCAATCTCCTCCCTTGCTTCCCAGAGAATCCTAGGATAAATGCTATCAGGCCCAGGGGACTTATCTATTTTCACCCTTTCCAGAATTTCCAACACCTCTTCTCTACATACCTCAAAGCCATCCATTCTACTTAATTGTGACTCAGTACTCACATTGACAACAATGTCCTGTTCCTGATTGAATACTGACGAAAAGTATTCATTCAGTGTCTCCCCAATCTCTTCAGCCATGTCTCAGTCACTTCAATGTCTATGTCCCACCCCCTTAGTCAATACATCACAACCACCTCAGTCACCATGTCTCAGCCACTTCAATGTCTGTGTCCCACCCCCTTAGTCAATACATCACAATCCCCTCAGTCACCATGTGCCACTCCACGCAGTTACTACATCTCACTACGCTCATTCCTTTTATCCTTGCCACTCAGTCACTGCATCCAAACTGCTCTCAGCCAATATATCCCATTCTCCTCAGTCAATCTATCCTATTCTGGGCAGTCACAAGAATGCACTCGCCTCAGTCACTATATCCAATTCACATTTGTTTAATGTACATCATTCACCTCTAACTAACCTCCCTCCCGTTACATCCCCTCGCCCTTCTCCGCTTTTATGTTCCAAACACTCTGCCCATTCACACATTTGGGACTTCCTTGAATGGGGAACCTCTGTCAGAGACACAGAATAAGCGACACTCAGAACAGAACGTGGCCATTCAGTTATTTCACGTTGATGTAAGGGTTACCTTAGCTGTCTCTCCGTCGACATTCTTTTTAACTAGCATTCTTCACTAATGAGGATAAGGATGTGATCAACTCTCGAAATTCTGTTGGTATTGGATGACTCAGAGAACTATATTGTAGACGCTTTAGAACATAATTTCTATATTTGTAAAATAGTCACCGTTAAAGAAAGGAACAGTCTTCACCTTATAGAGCATAGAACATAGAACATAGAAGAATACAGCGCAGTACAGGCCCTTTGGCCCTCGATGTTGCGCCGATCCAAGCCCACCTAACCTACACTAGCCCACTATCCTCCATATGCCTATCCAATGCCCGCTTAAATGCCCATAAAGAGGGAGAGTCCACCACTGCTACTGGCAGGGCATTTCATGAACTCACGACTCGCTGAGTAAAGACCCTACCCCTAACATCTGTTCTATCCCTTCCACCCCTTAATTTAAAGCTATGTCCCCTCGTAATAGCTGACTCAAATCATGGAAATAGGTTCTCACGGTCAACCCTATCTAAACCCCTAATCATCTTGTACACCTCTATCAAGTCACCCCTGAACCTTCTTTTCTCCAATAAAAACAACCACAAGTGCCTCAGCCTTTCCTCATACGATCTTCCTACCATACCAGGCAACATCCTGGTAAACCTCCTCTGCACCGGTTCCAGTGCCTCCACATCCTTCCGATAGTATGGCGACCAAAACTGCACACAATACTCCAGGTGCGGCCGCACCAGAGTCTTATACAACTGCAACATGATCTCAGGACTCCGGAACTCCATTCCTCTACCAATAAAAGCCAGTACGCCATATGCCTTCTTCACCGCACTATTTACCTGGGTGGCAACTTTCAAAGATCTGTGTACATGGACACCAAGATCCCTCTGCTCATCCACACTACCAAGTATCCGACCATTAGCCCAGTACCCCATCTTTTTGTTACTCTTACCAAAGTGAATCACCTCACATTTAGCTACATTGAACTCCATTTGCCACCTTTCTGCCCAGTTCTGCCTCGTATCTATATCCCGCTGTAACCTGCCACATCCTTCCGCACTGTCAACAATCCTCCGACTTTCGTATCACCTATGCACAGATAAATTGGAGCAGTTTCTAATCTTGGCTTCTGTGGTGATAGATCAGAAATTATCTCACCGAATGGTGAAATAGGATTGACGGGTTGCATGACCTACCCATTTTCTTAAATTCTTTGAGAGACTGAAGTGGTCTGATCATTTTGTTTTCCGTGTGGTGGGCAGAGGTGAGAGGAGATTAAACAGACGAGTTCGAAATCACGTGGTGGTTTAACGTGCAGACAGGGAAAAACTGTCTCCATGGATGCAATGAGGAACAAGCATACGGTTTCAACTCATCGATGACAGAAATAATGTTGAAAGTTGACAAACGTGCTAATTTAGAGGACGGTTCCTTTTTTATAATCAGCATAAACGATCGAATGGCCTTCCTTCCTGCTGTTGCCACACTAATTCTCCGGAAACTGTCCTTGGAAACATTAGACCCTATTCACTCCACTGATACAAGCTTGCCAACCTATCATAAAAGATCCTGTTCAAACCTATTTCTAGTCCAAATCCAATTCGCTAACAATTGAAGTAACGCGGAATTTCAGTTGTCACAGGCCTGCCATTCTGATTTCTTTTTTAAGATTTTCGCACTCACATTGCATGCAACCTGTGACAAAATTCTTCTAGCTTTTTGACCCAGTTATGACAGTGACATCAACTGCCATATTGTTTTAATTGGCAGTGCGGTTTGAGAATTTGCTGCCGTACTGAAATAAATATATTGCAATGGAGTATGGCCCAAATAACTGATAAGGAAGTCAGCAGCAGAGTCCTCATCTCTCCGTGGAATTTTCCAGGGAGTGAAACACAATTAAGTTTGAAAAATTGAACTCTTCAAATTATTGGAGCGAAGTTTGACGTGGGGGATATACTTTGATAAAGAAGGATTTCATCGTCCTGTCGTTGTGCGCTATCTTGCCCCCTCGCCAGGGCACGGTTGACAGTTTAGCTGAACCTCTCTCACTCAGGGTTATTCCCAAAATGTCTTCATGTTTTACTTAATGGGCACTCAGTGGAGAGAACCCTACCTCTGTCCTGCTCTACGAATTTTTGAAAAAGAAAGTAAATTGAGGCAGTAAACTTCATGAGTTTAAGCCAAGAACTTAGATGAGCAGTTGAATTATGGCATTTAAGATTATGGGAATAGTTCAGAAAGTCGGGCAAGTGTTATGCATTAGTTTATTTTTTGTTAGTATGCGCTTGATGGACTGTAAGGATGCCCTCTATACCATATGATTTGCTACTCTATCTGCTCACAGGCCAATTAAAAATTGGTTGCCAAGTATTTTCCCGTACTTTGACATGATCCTACAACTCCTCAGTACCTACATTTGCGTTTACTACTCCACGAGACAACACCTCCACAGTACCTCCAACTCGTCCACGCCGACCAGATATCTTGAACAAATCTCGACCAAATGCCAGCAATTGGCCGCTAGCCCTTTGAACCTTTCCTATTCGCACACCTATCCAGATCCCTTTTACATGTTGTAATTGCCACCACCAGCTCATCTGGCATACATGCCCCAACCTCTGCATGAAAACTTTGTACTTAGTTCCCTTTAATATTTTTCCCCTCTCACCCTAAAACTATGTCCTCTTGTTCTGGACAACCCCACCCAAGGGCAAAGACCTTGTCTATTTATCATATGTAGTTCCCTCGTTAAAGTAAACCTCGATAAAGTTATCCCTCAGCCTCTGTCGCTCCAGGGAAAACAGCCTCAGTCTATTCAGCCTCTCCCTATAGCTCAAATCCTCCAACCCTGGCAACATCCTTGTAAATATTTTCTGAAATCTTTCAAGTTTCACAACATCCTTCCGTTAGAAAGGAGACAAGAATTGCACGCAATATTCCAAAAGTGGCCTAAACAATGTATTGTACAGCTACAACATGATCTCCAATCTCCTATACTCATTGCTGTGACCAATAAAGGAAAGCATACCAAGCACCTTCTTCACGATCCTCTCTACCTGTGACTCTATTTTGAAGGAGCTATGAACCTGCACTCCAAGGTCTCTTTGTTCAGCAACACTCCCCAGGCCCTCACCATTAAGTGTACAAGTCCTGCTCTGGTTTGTTTTTCCAAAATGCAGCACCTCATAAATATCTAAATTAAACTCCATCTGCGATTACTTGGCCCATTCGCCCAAGTAGTCAAAATCTCATTATATTCTGAGTTAAGTGCACCACCAGTTTTGGTGTCACCTGCAAATTTTATATACTGTGGTACATAAGACTTAGCAATGATCAACTTTCAATTAGAACCTTCTTCCTGATATGAATCGATTTTATGTCTTCAGTTCCACAAATCCTATTTGATCACCTGGCATTTCTCGGAGATTTCCTAGATCTTCCTCCATGAAGATTTGTGCAAAGTAACTGGTTAGTTTCTCTGTCATTTCCTTGTTCTCCACAATAAATTTACCTATCACTTAAAAATGTTCACATTTAATTTTGCTTTGGTTTTCTTTGAGAAACAGATCATAGATTTAGGAAGTCTTCGTGTTTCCTGTTTGCTTGTAATCAAGTTCGTTTTTATTTCCTCATGATTTTCTTGGCTCTCAATTTCTGGAACATATTTTTTTCCGAATTCTCAGGTCCCCACAATATCTGGAATTCTTCTCAAGCTGCTTCCTTTGACTTAATGCAATCTTTAATTTCTTATGTTAACCCTCATCGAGTTACCTTCCCTTTCTTTGGTGTTTGTAACACAGAGATATATATGTGTGTGTCAGACTTTGCAGTAATTCTATCAACAACAAACATTGCTTTTCTAATACTCAATGTGATATCGCATTTTGTGCCCATTCCCTGCAGTTTCCTTCCCCATCCTATGCATCCTAAATCGTGCCTAATCTCATCGTAATTGCCTTTCCCACAGCCATAACTCTTGCCCTGTGGTGTATACCTATCCCTTTCCATCGCTAAAGTAAACACAACTGAATTGTGGTCACTATCACCAAATTACGCGCTCACCTCCTAATCTAACACCTGGCCTGGTTGATAAACCAGTACTAATTCCAATGAGGCCTTAGTCCTTGTTAGCCTGTCCACACACTGAGTTAGGACACCCTCCTGCACACATTGGACCAAACCTGACCCATCCAAAGTACTTGAACTACACTATTTCCAGTCAGTATTTGGACAGTTAAAGTCCCCCATAACAACTAACCTACCTCTCTCCCTCCTATCGAGAATCATCTTTGCTATTCTTTCCTCTGCATCTCTGGAACTATTCGGAGGCCTCTGGAAAACTTCCAACAGGGTGACCTCTCCTTTCCTGTTTCTGACCTGATCCCTTACTAACTTAGTAGACAAGTCCTCCAACGTCCTTTTTTGCAACTGTAATACTGTCCTTGACTGATAATGCCACAGACCTCCCCACCCCACTTTACCATCTTCTCTGTTCTTACTGGGCAATATAATTTCTGGAACGTGCAACAACCATTTCTGTCCCTGCTCTACCCATGTCTCCGAAATGACCACAACATCGAAATCCCGGGTACGATCCCATGCTGCACGTTCACCCACCTTATTCCAGATGCTCTCTGCGTTGAAGTAGACATACTTCAAACTGACTTCTTGCTTGCTAGTACCCTCTTGCGACCTTGAAACCTTGTTTCAGACCTGTCTTCTCTCAATCTTCTGTGCACTCGAACTGCAATTTAGGTTTCCATCCATCTGCTAAATTAGTTCAAACCCATCTGAAGAGTGTTAGCAGATTTCCCCAAGCACCCCTCAGAATATTTGTGCCCCTTCTGGCTCAGTTTTAGAAGTCCCACCTACCCCGAAAAGAGCCCCAAATATTCAGGAATCCACACCATCCCTCCTACACTATCACTTAGCCATATATCCAACTCCTCCCTCGAGGCCAAAGTGGGTACTGAAGATGCTGGAGATTGGAGTCAAGACTAGAGTGGTGCTGGAAAAGCACATCAGAGCATGTAGCATCAGGGAGCAAGAAAAATCGACGTTTCAGGCAAAAACTCTTCATCAGAAGTGAGGCCTATCTCCTCTCTCTCTCCCTATTTCTCACCTCAACCCCACGGACATGGGAAACAAACCAGAGATAACAACTCCGCCTGTCCTAGCTCTAAGCTTCCATCCTCGCTCCCTGAATTTCTGCCTTAAATCCTCATCTCTCGTCATACCTATGTCGTTGGTGCCTATGTGGACCACGACTTGGCGCTGCTCCCCCTCCCCCTCAAGGATTCCGTAAACATGAGCAGAGACATCACGATCCCAGGCACCTGGGAGGCAACACACTACAAAACCTCCTATCTGTCCCCCGAATTATACAGTTCCCAATTACTAATGCTCTGCTCCTCTTCTCCCTTCCCTTCTGAACAACAGAAATAGACTTTGTGCCATATACAGGTCCCAATGCTTAGCCAGGGCATTGAGAAGATTAAGCCTGTAGGTGTGTTGTCTTATTGGGAATAAAAACATTCCCTACTTCCAGCTCATATTGGACAATAGAATTAGTCCTCCCCTTTTTGTTCCTGCGGATGTCCTCAGACTCTTGCAACTAAACTTTTATTTCGTTCTTTCCTCCTGGGACAGATATCTCACTATCCTATCCCATTCTTCAAGGAATTCCTCGTTATTTTACATATTTTGATGCACATCAAAATCCAAGCCATCTGGATTGCTTCTCTATACAGGGCAGCAACTAAGACCTGTTTCTTCAGTCCCCTGTCCCTTTTGTTGTAAGGTTTCAACATACTCACATTACATCCGATAGTGTTTTTTTGTCTGACATCTTTACCAGATTGTTTGTCTGACTCAACTTTTTCTCAATTTGTTAGGGACCACTCAATCTGGCTTTAAAGCGCTCTCCTTTCACTTGTAACAATACCCATGGGAAAACGTATTCAGTTTCGACCTTTTTTTGTCTGCCTCCTGCTTCCGTCTGTGCTTTCCCCTCTTCAGGCAATTCACTTACTCGATTTAATTTCTTCCTTCACTTCAGATATACAATCCAAACGTGAAATCTCTGACGGCGGTCCTGTCAACTGTTTTCTTTATTAGTTCCAAAGGCCTTCTCACTTCATACCCGAATATTGACTCAAAGGGAGCAAACTAAGTAGATTCGTTAGGAGCATCTCTAATGGTAAACAAGATGAAGGGGATACATTTATCCCCATCATTCGGGAAAGCCTGGCAGTACACTCTTAACATTGTCCTCAGGTTCTGAAGCCACATTTCCAGGTCTACATGGTGGTACAAGCTTGGTTTAACATGCTGCATGTCTAAACTATCCATGATTTTCATACATAGTTTTGCAGTAAAATTAGACCATTGGAGTGCCTGAATCTCCCTGCGTAGCCCATACCACCTAAACAAAATGCCCTTTGCCTTAACAGTAGGTAATGGAATTGCCTCCGAAAAACGGGGAGACCCAGCCAATACGGTTGGTAAGTACTGAGTCCCACTTTTAGTTTTAGAGAGGGTACATACTCAAGTAAGCGTATAACCCATGTGAAATGTTCTGCAAAAGTGGTAATTAGCAACAAAGGTGCTGGCTTTGTTATTACCTGTGGCTTCCCTACCATTTGGCACATATGAACTTTTGGCATATTTTGCCAACCTTCTTGTGCAGTGCAGGCCAACGGACGTAGCCTGAATCTTCCTCACACTGCGATTAACTCCTACAGGTGATTCGTGCATTACTCGCAATGTTTCCTCAACATAAGCTAATTGCGACAAAATCTGGTGCACTGCCGCCCATTTCTTCTCTGCATGAACCTACTGTTATGTCCATTTTCACCTTCGGATTCTGTCCTTACGATAATAATACTCGGGAATATATTCTGATTCCTTTTCTGAGTATGCACCATCATATAGGTCTGTTACCGTCTCATTTTTCGGTTGTAAGTCCATTTGCTTTTCAGGACAAGGCAACTCTGCCTGATCCTCTACCTGTTCTCATTTTTGTTGTACCATGACATCAAGCAGGGTGTCACCTAACCGAAGATCAACTCCTTAATCTGTTTCTTTAGCTTTACATTCTTGCTGTAACTTACGATAATGGGATCTTCTTACTACACGGCCTGGAATAATTCCAATAATTTTGCTTTGAACTACTCAATTCCCTGGTTTTCCTTCGGTTTTCTGCATGACAAAGAACATTACCCCCACCTTGAATCCTGTTGGGTCGTTCCCAAAACAAGCTGGATTCCTGGAACTAGCAGTCTGCCAATCACTCCCAAAAAGTTACTTCCCCAGTCTTGATTTGGCACTCCAATATGACCTGTGAGAGGGACATGTTAAATTTCTGTCCCTGTATTCCACAGTGGCTGATCGGTTAGCACTGCTGACTCGCAGTACCAGCCTCGAGTGACTGTCTGTCTGGGGTTTGCACATTCTCCCTGTGTCTATGTGGATTTCCTCCGGGTGCTCCAGTTTCCTCCCACAGTCCAAAATGCGCGGGTCAGGTGAATTGGCCATGCTAAATTGCCCATGGTGTTCGGTGCATTAGTGGGGAATAAGTGAATGGTTCTGGGTGGATTACTCTTGGTAGGGTCGGTGTGGACTTGTTGGGCCAAAGGTCCTGTTTCCGCACTGTAGGGATTGGAATCCAATCCAATTGCGTAACATGTCAGAAAGAGTGCTGATACTTTCATTTTACTATTGGAGACTGACCAGGTACCGTATCTCTCAACATTGTCACTTCTTTCCTGTCCCCACACACCCCCCTACCCCCCACCCCCCTTTCTTCCTGAGTAAATTTTACCCACAGAGATGAAGTCTTTATAGAGATCAGGCACTATCTCAATACCTAGCCCCTGCCTAGGCTCTGCACTCTCTTGTAGCTCCTCCACTTTACTTCGGGTTTCCTTGACGACTTCCACTAAGCCCACTGGTTTAGCTTATTTTACACCATCTATTTCTCTAGTGGGTTTCTTTAACGAAAAGCACTGGTACTTAACATTTTCTACTTTAACACCTGGTGACTTTCACCTCCTTTTCAATTCCTTGGGATTCTTTTTTACCTGTGATAAGTATTTCCATGGTAATTCGCTCTTCTCCTGATTAATAACCCTCCCGGGATGAAATTCCTGTTGGAAACTAAATTTCACCTTCTGCACAAATGAATATTCATCTGCCATCCGAGACACCCTTTTCAGTTTTTGAACCTTCTCTTCATCCACATAAGTTTTTATCACCTCTGGAAGTGAGCTCTTAAACTCCTCCCACCGAACAATCTCTCTTACAGCCTTATATGTCTTGTCTATTGTTCCGTTGCACATCTATCGGAATTCCCATGTTTAACTCTTGAGATCTCAAAGTAATTCCGATCTTGTTCCTTCTTTATATTTATACGCTGTTGTCTATATGGTTCTGGTACCAATTCCTAGGCACTCAAAATAACATGTTTGGCATATGCATAATCTCTGGACCCCCGTGACAGACTTGCGCATATCTCACTAGCCCTGCCTACAGCATTAATCAGTATGAGGCGAAAGTGAGTACTGTAGATGCTGGAGATTAGAGTCAACATTCGAGTAGTGCTGGAAAAGCACAGCAGGTCAGGCAGCATCAAAGGAGCAGGAAAATCGATTTTTCGGGCAAATTCCCTTCATCAAGAATTCTGATGAAGGGCTTTTGTCTGAAATG